>NC_084755.1:7198669-7216532 GCF_033978785.1 Entelurus aequoreus
TGTAGAGCACGTTGTTTGTGTGTTGTATGTAGAGCACATTGTTTGTGTGTTGTATGTAGAGCACATTGTTTGTGTGTTGTATGTAGAGCACATTGTTTGTGTGTTGTATGTAGACCACATTGTTGTGTGTTGTATGTAGAGCACATTGTTTGTGTGTTGTATGTAGAGCACATTGTTTGTGTGTTGTATGTAGACCACATTGTTTGTGTGTTGTATGTAGACCACATTGTTTGTGTGTTGTATGTAGACCACGTTGTTTGTGTGTTGTATGTAGAGCACATTGTTTGTGTGTTGTATGTAGACCACGTTGTTTGTGTGTTGTATGTAGAGCACATTGTTTGTGTGTTGTATGTAGACCACGTTGTTTGTGTGTTGTATGTAGAGCACATTGTTTGTGTGTTGTATGTAGAGCACATTGTTTGTGTGTTGTATGTAGCCCACATTGTTTGTGTGTTGTATGTAGAGCACGTTGTTTGTGTGTTGTATGTAGAGCACATTGTTTGTGTGTTGTATGTAGAGCACATTGTTTGTGTGTTGTATGTAGAGCACATTGTTTGTGTGTTGTATGTAGAGCACGTTGTTTGTGTGTTGTATGTAGAGCACATTGTTTGTGTGTTGTATGTAGACCACGTTGTTTGTGTGTTGTATGTAGAGCACATTGTTTGTGTGTTGTATGTAGACCACGTTGTTTGTGTGTTGTATGTAGAGCACATTGTTTGTGTGTTGTATGTAGAGCACATTGTTTGTGTGTTGTATGTAGCCCACATTGTTTGTGTGTTGTATGTAGAGCACGTTGTTTGTGTGTTGTATGTAGAGCACATTGTTTGTGTGTTGTATGTAGAGCACATTGTTTGTGTGTTGTATGTAGAGCACATTGTTTGTGTGTTGTATGTAGAGCACGTTGTTTGTGTGTTGTATGTAGAGCACATTGTTTGTGTGTTGTATGTAGAGCACATTGTTTGTGTGTTGTATGTAGAGCACATTGTTTGTGTGTTGTATGTAGCCCACATTGTTTGTGTGTTGTATGTAGAGCACGTTGTTTGTGTGTTGTATGTAGAGCACATTGTTTGTGTGTTGTATGTAGACCACGTTGTTTGTGTGTTGTATGTAGAGCACATTGTTTGTGTGTTGTATGTAGACCACGTTGTTTGTGTGTTGTATGTAGAGCACATTGTTTGTGTGTTGTATGTAGAGCACATTGTTTGTGTGTTGTATGTAGCCCACATTGTTTGTGTGTTGTATGTAGAGCACGTTGTTTGTGTGTTGTATGTAGAGCACATTGTTTGTGTGTTGTATGTAGAGCACATTGTTTGTGTGTTGTATGTAGAGCACATTGTTTGTGTGTTGTATGTAGACCACATTGTTTGTGTGTTGTATGTAGACCACATTGTTTGTGTGTTGTATGTAGACCACATTGTTTGTGTGTTGTATGTAGACCACATTGTTTGTGTGTTGTATGTAGACCACATTGTTTGTGTGTTGTATGTAGACCACATTGTTTGTGTGTTGTATGTAGACCACATTGTTTGTGTGTTGTATGTAGAGCACATTGTTTGTGTGTTGTATGTAGACCACATTGTTTGTGTGTTGTATGTAGAGCACATTGTTTGTGTGTTGTATGTAGACCACATTGTTTGTGTGTTGTATGTAGACCACATTGTTTGTGTGTTGTATGTAGACCACATTGTTTGTGTGTTGTATGTAGACCACATTGTGTGTTGTATGTAGACCACATTGTTTGTGTGTTGTATGTAGAGCACATTGTTTGTGTGTTGTATGTAGACCACATTGTTTGTGTGTTGTATGTAGAGCACATTGTTTGTGTGTTGTATGTAGAGCACATTGTTTGTGTGTTGTATGTAGACCACATTGTTTGTGTGTTGTATGTAGACCACATTGTGTGTTGTATGTAGACCACATTGTTTGTGTGTTGTATGTAGAGCACATTGTTTGTGTGTTGTATGTAGACCACATTGTTTGTGTGTTGTATGTAGACCACATTGTGTGTTGTATGTAGACCACATTGTTTGTGTGTTGTATGTAGAGCACATTGTTTGTGTGTTGTATGTAGAGCACATTGTTTGTGTGTTGTATGTAGACCACATTGTTTGTGTGTTGTATGTAGACCACATTGTTTGTGTGTTGTATGTAGACCACATTGTTTGTGTGTTGTATGTAGACCACATTGTGTGTTGTATGTAGACCACATTGTTTGTGTGTTCGTATGTAGAGCACATTGTTTGTGTGTTGTATGTAGACCACATTGTTTGTGTGTTGTATGTAGACCACATTGTTTGTGTGTTGTATGTAGAGCACATTGTTTGTGTGTTGTATGTAGACCACATTGTTGTGTGTTGTATGTAGAGCACATTGTTTGTGTGTTGTATGTAGACCACATTGTTTGTGTGTTGTATGTAGACCACATTGTGTGTTGTATGTAGACCACATTGTTTGTGTGTTGTATGTAGAGCACATTGTTTGTGTGTTGTATGTAGACCACATTGTTTGTGTGTTGTATGTAGACCACATTGTTTGTGTGTTGTATGTAGACCACATTGTTTGTGTGTTGTATGTAGACCACATTGTGTGTTGTATGTAGACCACATTGTTTGTGTGTTGTA
This sequence comes from Entelurus aequoreus, assembly GCF_033978785.1. NCBI lineage: Eukaryota > Metazoa > Chordata > Actinopteri > Syngnathiformes > Syngnathidae > Entelurus > Entelurus aequoreus. The sequence continues at coordinate 7,201,291 of NC_084755.1, forward strand.
TGTAGAGCACATTGTTTGTGTGTTGTATGTAGACCACATTGTTTGTGTGTTGTATGTAGACCACATTGTTTGTGTGTTGTATGTAGAGCACATTGTTTGTGTGTTGTATGTAGACCACATTGTTTGTGTGTTGTATGTAGAGCACATTGTTTGTGTGTTGTATGTAGACCACATTGTTTGTGTGTTGTATGTAGAGCACATTGTTTGTGTGTTGTATGTAGAGCACATTGTTTGTGTGTTGTATGTAGAGCACATTGTTTGTGTGTTGTATGTAGACCACATTGTTTGTGTGTTGTATGTAGACCACATTGTTTGTGTGTTGTATGTAGAGCACATTGTTTGTGTGTTGTATGTAGAGCACATTGTTTGTGTGTTGTATGTAGACCACATTGTTTGTGTGTTGTATGTAGAGCACATTGTTTGTGTGTTGTATGTAGAGCACATTGTTTGTGTGTTGTATGTAGAGCACATTGTTTGTGTGTTGTATGTAGACCACATTGTTTGTGTGTTGTATGTAGACCACATTGTTTGTGTGTTGTATGTAGACCACATTGTTTGTGTGTTGTATGTAGACCGCATTGTTTGTGTGTTGTATGTAGACCACATTGTTTGTGTGTTGTATGTAGACCACATTGTTTGTGTGTTGTATGTAGACCACATTGTTTGTGTGTTGTATGTAGAGCACATTGTTTGTGTGTTGTATGTAGAGCACATTGTTTGTGTGTTGTATGTAGAGCACATTGTTTGTGTGTTGTATGTAGACCACATTGTTTGTGTGTTGTATGTAGACCACATTGTTTGTGTGTTGTATGTAGAGCACATTGTTTGTGTGTTGTATGTAGAGCACATTGTTTGTGTGTTGTATGTAGAGCACATTGTTTGTGTGTTGTATGTAGAGCACATTGTTTGTGTGTTGTATGTAGACCACATTGTTTGTGTGTTGTATGTAGACCACATTGTTTGTGTGTTGTATGTAGAGCACATTGTTTGTGTGTTGTATGTAGAGCACATTGTTTGTGTGTTGTATGTAGAGCACATTGTTTGTGTGTTGTATGTAGACCACATTGTTTGTGTGTTGTATGTAGACCACATTGTTTGTGTGTTGTATGTAGACCACATTGTTTGGTGTTGTATGTAGACCACATTGTTTGTGTGTTGTATGTAGAGCACATTGTTTGTGTGTTGTATGTAGACCACATTGTTTGTGTGTTGTATGTAGACCACATTGTTTGTGTGTTGTATGTAGACCACATTGTTTGTGTGTTGTATGTAGACCACATTGTTTGTGTGTTGTATGTAGACCACATTGTTTGTGTGTTGTATGTAGAGCACATTGTTTGTGTGTTGTATGTAGAGCACATTGTTTGTGTGTTGTATGTAGACCACATTGTTTGTGTGTTGTATGTAGAGCACATTGTTTGTGTGTTGCATGTAGACCACATTGTTTGTGTGTTGTATGTAGACCACATTGTTTGTGTGTTGTATGTAGACCACATTGTTTGTGTGTTGTATGTAGATCACATTGTTTGTGTGTTGTATGTAGACCACATTGTTTGTGTGTTGTATGTAGAGCACATTGTTTGTGTGTTGTATGTAGACCACATTGTTTGTGTGTTGTATGTAGACCACATTGTTTGTGTGTTGTATGTAGAGCACATTGTTTGTGTGTTGTATGTAGAGCACATTGTTTGTGTGTTGTATGTAGAGCACATTGTTTGTGTGTTGTATGTAGACCACATTGTTTGTGTGTTGTATGTAGAGCACATTGTTTGTGTGTTGTATGTAGACCACATTGTTTGTGTGTTGTATGTAGACCACATTGTTTGTGTGTTGTATGTAGACCACATTGTTTGTGTGTTGTATGTAGAGCACATTGTTTGTGTGTTGTATGTAGAGCACATTGTTTGTGTGTTGTATGTAGAGCACATTGTTTGTGTGTTGTATGTAGAGCACATTGTTTGTGTGTTGTATGTAGACCACATTGTTTGTGTGTTGTATGTAGACCACATTGTTTGTGTGTTGTATGTAGACCACATTGTTTGTGTGTTGTATGTAGACCACATTGTTTGTGTGTTGTATGTAGAGCACATTGTTTGTGTGTTGTATGTAGACCACATTGTTTGTGTGTTGTATGTAGACCACATTGTTTGTGTGTTGTATGTAGAGCACATTGTTTGTGTGTTGTATGTAGAGCACATTGTTTGTGTGTTGTATGTAGACCACATTGTTTGTGTGTTGTATGTAGAGCACATTGTTTGTGTGTTGTATGTAGATCACATTGTTTGTGTGTTGTATGTAGAGCACATTGTTTGTGTGTTGTATGTAGACCACATTGTTTGTGTGTTGTATGTAGAGCACATTGCTTGTGTGTTGTATGTAGACCACATTGTTTGTGTGTTGTATGTAGAGCACATTGTTTGTGTGTTGTATGTAGAGCACATTGTTTGTGTGTTGTATGTAGACCGCATTGTTTGTGTGTTGTATGTAGAGCACATTGTTTGTGTGTTGTATGTAGACCACATTGTTTGTGTGTTGTATGTAGACCACATTGTTTGTGTGTTGTATGTAGAGCACATTGTTTGTGTGTTGTATGTAGAGCACATTGTTTGTGTGTTGTATGTAGAGCACATTGTTTGTGTGTTGTATGTAGAGCACATTGTTTGTGTGTTGTATGTAGACCACATTGTTTGTGTGTTGTATGTAGAGCACATTGTTTGTGTGTTGTATGTAGAGCACATTGTTTGTGTGTTGTATGTAGAGCACATTGTTTGTGTGTTGTATGTAGACCACATTGTTTGTGTGTTGTATGTAGAGCACATTGTTTGTGTGTTGTATGTAGAGCACATTGTTTGTGTGTTGTATGTAGAGCACATTGTTTGTGTGTTGTATGTAGAGCACATTGTTTGTGTGTTGTATGTAGAGCACATTGTTTGTGTGTTGTATGTAGACCACATTGTTTGTGTGTTGTATGTAGACCACATTGTTTGTGTGTTGTATGTAGAGCACATTGTTTGTGTGTTGTATGTAGAGCACATTGTTTGTGTGTTGTATGTAGAGCACATTGTTTGTGTGTTGTATGTAGACCACATTGTTTTGTGTGTTGTATGTAGAGCACATTGTTTGTGTGTTGTATGTAGAGCACATTGTTTGTGTGTTGTATGTAGACCACATTGTTTGTGTGTTGTATGTAGACCACATTGTTGTGTGTTGTATGTAGACCACGTTGTTTGTGTGTTGTATGTAGAGCACATTGTTTGTGTGTTGTATGTAGACCACGTTGTTTGTGTGTTGTATGTAGAGCACATTGTTTGTGTGTTGTATGTAGACACGTTGTTTGTGTGTTGTATGTAGAGCACATTGTTTGTGTGTTGTATGTAGAGCACATTGTTTGTGTGTTGTATGTAGCCCACATTGTTTGTGTGTTGTATGTAGAGCACGTTGTTTGTGTGTTGTATGTAGAGCACATTGTTTGTGTGTTGTATGTAGAGCACATTGTTTGTGTGTTGTATGTAGAGCACATTGTTTGTGTGTTGTATGTAGAGCACGTTGTTTTGTGTGTTGTATGTAGAGCACATTGTTTGTGTGTTGTATGTAGACCACGTTGTTTGTGTGTTGTATGTAGAGCACATTGTTTGTGTGTTGTATGTAGACCACGTTGTTTGTGTGTTGTATGTAGAGCACATTGTTTGTGTGTTGTATGTAGAGCACATTGTTTGTGTGTTGTATGTAGCCCACATTGTTTGTGTGTTGTATGTAGAGCACGTTGTTTGTGTGTTGTATGTAGAGCACATTGTTTGTGTGTTGTATGTAGAGCACATTGTTTGTGTGTTGTATGTAGAGCACATTGTTTGTGTGTTGTATGTAGAGCACGTTGTTTGTGTGTTGTATGTAGAGCACATTGTTTGTGTGTTGTATGTAGAGCACATTGTTTGTGTGTTGTATGTAGAGCACATTGTTTGTGTGTTGTATGTAGCCCACATTGTTTGTGTGTTGTATGTAGAGCACGTTGTTTGTGTGTTGTATGTAGAGCACATTGTTTGTGTGTTGTATGTAGAGCACATGTTTGTGTGTTGTATGTAGAGCACATTGTTTGTGTGTTGTATGTAGAGCACATTGTTTGTGTGTTGTATGTAGAGCACATTGTTTGTGTGTTGTATGTAGACCACATTGTTTGTGTGTTGTATGTAGACCACATTGTTTGTGTGTTGTATGTAGACCACATTGTTTGTGTGTTGTATGTAGACCACATTGTTTGTGTGTTGTATGTAGACCACATTGTTTGTGTGTTGTATGTAGACCACATTGTTTGTGTGTTGTATGTAGACCACATTGTTTGTGTGTTGTATGTAGACCACATTGTTTGTGTGTTGTATGTAGACCACATTGTTTGTGTGTTGTATGTAGAGCACATTGTTTGTGTGTTGTATGTAGACCACATTGTTTGTGTGTTGTATGTAGACCACATTGTTTGTGTGTTGTATGTAGAGCACATTGTTTGTGTGTTGTATGTAGACCACATTGTTTGTGTGTTGTATGTAGACCACATTGTTTGTGTGTTGTATGTAGAGCACATTGTTTGTGTGTTGTATGTAGAGCACATTGTTTGTGTGTTGTATGTAGAGCACATTGTTTGTGTGTTGTATGTAGACCACATTGTTTGTGTGTTGTATGTAGACCACATTGTTTGTGTGTTGTATGTAGAGCACATTGTTTGTGTGTTGTATGTAGACCACATTGTTTGTGTGTTGTATGTAGACCACATTTTTTGTGTGTTGTATGTAGACCACATTGTTTGTGTGTTGTATGTAGACCACATTGTTTGTGTGTTGTATGTAGACCACATTGTTTGTGTGTTGTATGTAGACCACATTGTTTGTGTGTTGTATGTAGAGCACATTGTTTGTGTGTTGTATGTAGAGCACATTGTTTGTGTGTTGTATGTAGAGCACATTGTTTGTGTGTTGTATGTAGACCACATTGTTTGTGTGTTGTATGTAGACCACATTGTTTGTGTGTTGTATGTAGAGCACATTGTTTGTGTGTTGTATGTAGAGCACATTGTTTGTGTGTTGTATGTAGAGCACATTGTTTGTGTGTTGTATGTAGAGCACATTGTTTGTGTGTTGTATGTAGAGCACATTGTTTGTGTGTTGTATGTAGACCACATTGTTTGTGTGTTGTATGTAGACCACATTGTTTGTGTGTTGTATGTAGAGCACATTGTTTGTGTGTTGTATGTAGACCACATTGTTTGTGTGTTGTATGTAGAGCACATTGTTTGTGTGTTGTATGTAGACCACATTGTTTGTGTGTTGTATGTAGACCACATTGTTTGTGTGTTGTATGTAGACCACATTGTTTGTGTGTTGTATGTAGACCACATTGTTTGTGTGTTGTATGTAGACCACATTGTTTGTGTGTTGTATGTAGAGCACATTGTTTGTGTGTTGTATGTAGACCACATTGTTTGTGTGTTGTATGTAGACCACATTGTTTGTGTGTTGTATGTAGACCACATTGTTTGTGTGTTGTATGTAGACCACATTGTTTGTGTGTTGTATGTAGACCACATTGTTTGTGTGTTGTATGTAGAGCACATTGTTTGTGTGTTGTATGTAGAGCACATTGTTTGTGTGTTGTATGTAGACCACATTGTTTGTGTGTTGTATGTAGAGCACATTGTTTGTGTGTTGCATGTAGACCACATTGTTTGTGTGTTGTATGTAGACCACATTGTTTGTGTGTTGTATGTAGACCACATTGTTTGTGTGTTGTATGTAGATCACATTGTTTGTGTGTTGTATGTAGACCACATTGTTTGTGTGTTGTATGTAGAGCACATTGTTTGTGTGTTGTATGTAGACCACATTGTTTGTGTGTTGTATGTAGACCACATTGTTTGTGTGTTTGTATGTAGAGCACATTGTTTGTGTGTTGTATGTAGAGCACATTGTTTGTGTGTTGTATGTAGAGCACATTGTTTGTGTGTTGTATGTAGACCACATTGTTTGTGTGTTGTATGTAGAGCACATTGTTTGTGTGTTGTATGTAGACCACATTGTTTGTGTGTTGTATGTAGACCACATTGTTTGTGTGTTGTATGTAGAGCACATTGTTTGTGTGTTGTATGTAGACCACATTGTTTGTGTGTTGTATGTAGACCACATTGTTTGTGTGTTGTATGTAGACCACATTGTTTGTGTGTTGTATGTAGACCACATTGTTTGTGTGTTGTATGTAGACCACATTGTTTGTGTGTTGTATGTAGAGCACATTGTTTGTGTGTTGTATGTAGAGCACATTGTTTGTGTGTTGTATGTAGAGCACATTGTTTGTGTGTTGTATGTAGACCACATTGTTTGTGTGTTGTATGTAGACCACATTGTTTGTGTGTTGTATGTAGACCACATTGTTTGTGTGTTGTATGTAGACCACATTGTTTGTGTGTTGTATGTAGAGCACATTGTTTGTGTGTTGTATGTAGACCACATTGTTTGTGTGTTGTATGTAGACCACATTGTTTGTGTGTTGTATGTAGAGCACATTGTTTGTGTGTTGTATGTAGAGCACATTGTTTGTGTGTTGTATGTAGACCACATTGTTTGTGTGTTGTATGTAGAGCACATTGTTTGTGTGTTGTATGTAGATCACATTGTTTGTGTGTTGTATGTAGACCACATTGTTTGTGTGTTGTATGTAGACCACATTGTTTGTGTGTTGTATGTAGAGCACATTGCTTGTGTGTTGTATGTAGACCACATTGTTTGTGTGTTGTATGTAGAGCACATTGTTTGTGTGTTGTATGTAGAGCACATTGTTTGTGTGTTGTATGTAGACCGCATTGTTTGTGTGTTGTATGTAGAGCACATTGTTTGTGTGTTGTATGTAGAGCACATTGTTTGTGTGTTGTATGTAGAGCACATTGTTTGTGTGTTGTATGTAGAGCACATTGTTTGTGTGTTGTATGTAGAGCACATTGTTTGTGTGTTGTATGTAGAGCACATTGTTTGTGTGTTGTATGTAGAGCACATTGTTTGTGTGTTGTATGTAGAGCACATTGTTTGTGTGTTGTATGTAGACCACATTGTTTGTGTGTTGTATGTAGAGCACATTGTTTGTGTGTTGTATGTAGAGCACATTGTTTGTGTGTTGTATGTAGAGCACATTGTTTGTGTGTTGTATGTAGAGCACATTGTTTGTGTGTTGTATGTAGAGCACATTGTTTGTGTGTTGTATGTAGACCACATTGTTTGTGTGTTGTATGTAGAGCCACATTGTTTGTGTGTTGTATGTAGAGCACATTGTTTGTGTGTTGTATGTAGAGCACATTGTTTGTGTGTTGTATGTAGAGCACATTGTTTGTGTGTTGTATGTAGACCACATTGTTTGTGTGTTGTATGTAGAGCACATTGTTTGTGTGTTGTATGTAGACCACATTGTTTGTGTGTTGTATGTAGAGCACATTGTTTGTGTGTTGTATGTAGACCACATTGTTTGTGTGTTGTATGTAGACCACATTGTTTGTGTGTTGTATGTAGAGCACATTGTTTGTGTGTTGTATGTAGAGCACATTGTTTGTGTGTTGTATGTAGAGCACATTGTTTGTGTGTTGTATGTAGACCACATTGTTTGTGTGTTGTATGTAGAGCACATTGTTTGTGTGTTGTATGTAGAGCACATTGTTTGTGTGTTGTATGTAGACCACATTGTTTGTGTGTTGTATGTAGACCACATTGTTTGTGTGTTGTATGTAGACCACGTTGTTTGTGTGTTGTATGTAGAGCACATTGTTTGTGTGTTGTATGTAGACCACGTTGTTTGTGTGTTGTATGTAGAGCACATTGTTTGTGTGTTGTATGTAGACCACGTTGTTTGTGTGTTGTATGTAGAGCACATTGTTTGTGTGTTGTATGTAGAGCACATTGTTTGTGTGTTGTATGTAGCCCACATTGTTTGTGTGTTGTATGTAGAGCACGTTGTTTGTGTGTTGTATGTAGAGCACATTGTTTGTGTGTTGTATGTAGAGCACATTGTTTGTGTGTTGTATGTAGAGCACATTGTTTGTGTGTTGTATGTAGGACCACATTGTTTGTGTGTTGTATGTAGAGCACATTGTTTGTGTGTTGTATGTAGACCACATTGTTTGTGTGTTGTATGTAGAGCACATTGTTTGTGTGTTGTATGTAGACCACATTGTTTGTGTGTTGTATGTAGACCACATTGTTTGTGTGTTGTATGTAGAGCACATTGTTTGTGTGTTGTATGTAGAGCACATTGTTTGTGTGTTGTATGTAGAGCACATTGTTTGTGTGTTGTATGTAGACCACATTGTTTGTGTGTTGTATGTAGAGCACATTGTTTGTGTGTTGTATGTAGAGCACATTGTTTGTGTGTTGTATGTAGACCACATTGTTTGTGTGTTGTATGTAGACCACATTGTTTGTGTGTTGTATGTAGACCACGTTGTTTGTGTGTTGTATGTAGAGCACATTGTTTGTGTGTTGTATGTAGACCACGTTGTTTGTGTGTTGTATGTAGAGCACATTGTTTGTGTGTTGTATGTAGACCACGTTGTTTGTGTGTTGTATGTAGAGCACATTGTTTGTGTGTTGTATGTAGAGCACATTGTTTGTGTGTTGTATGTAGCCCACATTGTTTGTGTGTTGTATGTAGAGCACGTTGTTTGTGTGTTGTATGTAGAGCACATTGTTTGTGTGTTGTATGTAGAGCACATTGTTTGTGTGTTGTATGTAGAGCACATTGCTTAGCAGAGTTGAGTGATGCAAATGCATGTCAAGTTGATCAACACATTGTATTATTCTCCAGTGCAATAACACAACAGTACTGAAATGAAGGCTAAAAGGGCATTAATAGGAGCTTTAAAAAAATACAAATGAAATAGAAGTAACTAAATAGTTACTTTTCACAGTAACACATAACCTTTTGGTGTAAGTAACTGAGTTAGTAACTGCGTTACTTTTGAAATAAAGTAACTAGTAAGTGTAACTAGTTACTGGTGTTCAGTAACTAACCCAACACTGCATTTCAGCAAAGTACTTTTACTTGAGTACTCTATTTTAGTACACGTTTACAGAAGCCTACTTAAAATCATACTAACCTTATGGCAAGAAACTTTTCAATAATGAACAAGGCAAAATACGTCCTGGGCCAAAAATCACTTTGTATTCTCTACTGCTCACGAGTCTTACATATCTGACTTATTGTGTAGAAATAACTACAAATGTGCGCTACATTCGTTAATCGTGTTAGAAAAAAGATCAATTAGACTGATACATAATGGTGGATATAGAGAACATACAAACACTTTATTTATTGAGTCAAAAATATTAAAGTTCCATGATTTGGTAAAATTGCAAACAGCTAAAATGATGTACAAAGCAAACTACAACCTGCTACCAAAGAATGTACAACAATTCTTCTCAACTAAAGAGGAGAAATATAATCTTAGAGGAAAATGTCATTTAAAACATTTGTATGCACGTACAACACTTAGAACCTTTAGCATATGGATGAAGTAAAGAAGTGAAACATTGTACTGATATGATCCACTTGAAGAGCTTGTTCACATGAATAGTGCTTACAAAGTACAAAGAATTATGAATAATACTTTCAACCTTATTGAAAATAACATTCTTCATCTCAGTATATTAATAATGACTGACTTCATTATCTATTACAAGAACTGCTGTATTAATCACTCACTGATGTCATTGTGCTACAAAAAGAAGTCAGTAAATGATGTATATATTTGTAAACACTCTGAAGTGGGAAAGAGGTAGGATTAAATAAGATTTGCTTCTTCCTATTTTGATTGATTGATTGAAACTTTTATTAGTAGATTGCACAGTACAGTACATATTCCCTACAATTGACCACTAAATGTAACACCCCAATAAGTTTTTCAACTTGTTTAAGTCGGGTTCCACGTTAATCAATTCATGGTAAATAAACTAAAGAAAGAAAGAAGAGAGAAATAATGGAGTTCAATGAATGAGTCATTTCTGCACTATAGGAGAGGATTTATGGAGTCAATATCAACCAACTCTTTTTGATCAATACAAATAAACTACAACATCTCGTGGCTATGATGACATGCAAGTAGAGGTTTGATGATTTATGTAAAACAAAAAAGATGATAAAGTTGTAGGCCACTATAAAATACATATTTATAAACACATAAAGCATATTATCAACAATCCAGCGTGTTATTTTCAATTGTTTTTACCGATGACACTTCCGGCTTTTAGGCGAGACTCCGCCTTGTCCGTGACGTCACTGTATACTTCCTGGCAGAATGGGCGGAGCTGCTAACCGAAGTCATTTTCCGCGCTCTCCGGTCAGAATTGAAGAAGAGTGGCGGGAGTTGTCAGCGTGCGAGCGTTGGAAAGAAACCAGCTAACTCTCAGACAACTTTGTTACCAACTCAGCGGACATCAATATTTCCACGCAGCGCTCCGTCACACTTGGTAAGATGGACGATCGACCCACGATGGCGTGTTTATCCATGTTGTCGTCGTTGCTTACTTGCTAGCTTGTCGCTGTAGCAGCTGCGTGTCCTTCTTTCGCACAATTGGAACCATTTATATATTATACACTTGGAACATTTATATATTAAACACTTGGAACCATTTATATATTAAACACTTGGAACCATTTATATATTAAACACTTGGAACCATTTATACATGGAAGACTTGGAACCATTTATATATTAAACACTTGGAACCATTTATATATGCTGACGTCAAGGGAAATAAGGATGCACTAAAGTGATCCAGGTGCGACACTACTGATTAAACACGATGTAGCTCATTTAGCAGCTAACTAAAGTAGTATATCTACAGCAGGTGACACCAGTCAGTATTATAATCTGCATAAAAATACATTAAAGTAGTATATCTACAGCAGGTGACACCAGTCAGTATTATAATCTGCATAAAAATACATTAAAGTAGTATATCTACAGCAGGTGACACCAGTTCAGTATTATAATCTGCATACAAATACATTAAAGTAGTATATCTACAGCAGGTGACACCAGTCAGTATTATAATCTGCATAAAAATACATTAAAGTAGTATATCTACAGCAGGTGACACCAGTCAGTATTATAATCTGCATAAAAATACATTAAAGTTTAGTATATCTACAGCAGATGACACCAGTCAGTATTATAATCTGCATAAAATACATTAAAGTAGTATATCTACAGCAGGTGACACCACTCAGTATTATAATCTGCATAAAATACATTAAAGTAGTATATCTACAGCAGGTGACACCAGTCAGTACTATAATCTGCATAAAAATACATTAAAGTAGTATATCTACAGCAGGTGACACCAGTCAGTATTATAATCTGCATACAAATACATTAAAGTAGTATATCTACAGCAGGTGACACCAGTCAGTATTATAATCTGCATAAAAATACATTAAAGTAGTATATCTACAGCAGATGACACCAGTCAGTATTATAATCTGCATAAAATACATTAAAGTAGTATATCTACAGCAGGTGACACCACTCAGTATTATAATCTGCATAAAATACATTAAAGTAGTATATCTACAGCAGGTGACACCAGTCAGTACTATAATCTGCATAAAAATACATTAAAGTAGTATATCTACAGCAGGTGACACCAGTCAGTATTATAATCTGCATAAAAATACATTAAAGTAGTATATCTACAGCAGGTGACACCAGTCAGTATTATAATCTGCATACAAATACATTAAAGTAGTATATCTACAGCAGGTGACACCAGTCAGTATTATAATCTGCATAAAAATACATTAAAGTAGTATATCTACAGCAGCTGACACCAGTCAGTATTATAATCTGCATAAAATACATTAAAGTAGTATATCTACAGCAGGTGACACCAGTCAGTATTATAATCTGCATACAAATACATTAAAGTAGTATATCTACAGCAGGTGACACCAGTCAGTATTATAATCTGCATAAAAATACATTAAAGTAGTATATCTACAGCAGGTGACACCAGTCAGTATTATAATCTGCATACAAATACATTAAAGTAGTATATCTACAGCAGGTGACACCAGTCAGTATTATAATCTGCATAAAAATACATTAAAGTAGTATATCTACAGCAGGTGACACCAGTCAGTACTATAATCTGCATAAAAATACATTAAAGTAGTATATCTACAGCAGGTGACACCAGTCAGTATTATAATCTGCATAAAAATACATTAAAGTAGTATATCTACAGCAGGTGACACCAGTCAGTATTATAATCTGCATACAAATACATTAAAGTAGTATATCTACAGCAGGTGACACCAGTCAGTATTATAATCTGCATAAAAATACATTAAAGTAGTATATCTACAGCAGGTGACACCAGTCAGTATTATAATCTGCATAAAAATACATTAAAGTAGTATATCTACAGCAGGTGACACCAGTCAGTATTATAATCTGCATAAAAATACATTAAAGTAGTATATCTACAGCAGGTGACACCAGTCAGTATTATAATCTGCATACAAATACATTAAAGTAGTATATCTACAGCAGGTGACACCAGTCAGTATTATAATCTGCATAAAAATACATTAAAGTGGTATATCTACAGCAGGTGACACCAGTCAGTATTATAATCTGCATAAAAATACATTAAAGTAGTATATCTACAGCAGGTGACACCAGTCAGTATTATAATCTGCATAAAAATACATTAAAGTAGTATATCTACAGCAGGTGACACCAGTCAGTATTATAATCTGCATAAAAATACATTAAAGTAGTATATCTACAGCAGGTGACACCAGTCAGTATTATAATCTGCATACAAATACATTAAAGTAGTATATCTACAGCAGGTGACACCAGTCAGTATTATAATCTGCATAAAAATACATTAAAGTAGTATATCTACAGCAGGTGACACCAGTCAGTATTATAATCTGCATAAAAATACATTAAAGTAGTATATCTACAGCAGGTGACACCAGTCAGTATTATAATCTGCATACAAATACATTAAAGTAGTATATCTACAGCAGGTGACACCAGTCAGTATTATAATCTGCATAAAAATACTTTAAAGTAGTATATCTACAGCAGGTGACACCAGTCAGTATTATAATCTGCATAAAAATACTTTAAAGTAGTATATCTACAGCAGGTGACACCACTCAGTATTCTAGATGGGATTGATGGTTTTTGGAAGGTCCGTTCTAAAAACTGTCTCGCTTTCATAGATGGTTTATTTAAACTATTTTTTTTATCACTGCTATCAGTTTTAAAGGCCTACCGAAAGCCACTACTAGCGACCACACAGTCTGATAGTTTATTTATCAATGATGAAACCTTAACATTGCAACACATGCCAATACGGCCGGGTTAGATTACTAAAGTGCAATTTTAAATTTTGCGCGAAATATCCTGCTGAAAACGTCTCGGTATGATGACGCCTGCACGTGACGTCACGGATTGTAGAGGACATTTTGGGACAGCATTGTGGCCAGCTATTAAGTCGTCTGTTTTCATCGCAAAATTCCACAGTATTCTGGACATCTGTGTTGGTGAATCTTTTGCAATTTGTTTAATGAACAATGAAGACAGCAAAGAAGAAAGCTGTAGGTGGGAAGTGGTGTATTTTGGCCGGCTGCAGCAACACAAACACGTAGCCGGTGTTTCATTGTTTACATTTCCGAAAGATGACAGTCAAGCTTTTACCATTGGCCTGTGGAGAACTGGGACAACAGAGACTCTTACCAGGAGGACTTTGAGTCGGATACGCTGACGCGGTACCGTGAGTACGCAGCCAGAATGTTGCCATAAGCATTTTGTTTAATTTGTATGTGTAATGCAGTACGCAGCTGCCGCTTCCAAACATCTGATCGCTTGCCCGTACGTGCGTGCCGCTATGTGCATGTCACGTACGTAACTTTGGGGAAATATATGTGCTGTATGAACTTTATGGAGGTGAACGCTACTTTGGGCTGTGGGATTGAGTGTGTTGTGCGGGTGTAGGGATGATGTTTGATAAGAAATTATGTGGGATTGAGTGTGTTGTGCGGGTGTAGGGATGATGTTTGATAAGAAATTATGTGGGATTGAGTGTGTTGTGCGGGTGTAGGGATGATGTTTGATAAGAAATTATCGAGTTCGAGCCTATTATCGAATCCTCTTATCAAACCGATTCCTTATGGATTCTCTTATGGAGTCCAGATAGGTTGTTGTATATGGAAACAAACACAATATTTGGTTTAACAAAAGCTCACTTTTATTATATAACAAAAAAATAAAATAAAATAAATATTGACTGTTACCCCCCTAAAAAAATAAAATAAAATAAATAAATATTGACTGTTGTTACCCAAAGTATATTAAGTGGGATTTTTCATAAAAACAAATATATACAGTAACACAAAAACAAGCTGTCTCCGTGATCACTATAGGTGTATAAATAATAATATAGTGTTAAATAAAATCAGTCCCTTGGGCACAAAAGTGAAAATAATACAGCTCTCCAAAAAGTGCACTTCTGCTGCTATTTGACATAACTGTTTGTTATGATGCTTTCACATTTTTGCACTTCATTTCTTTTTTGAAAGAAAATTCTATGAAGAGAAAAGTTGTTTGCAAATGTGGTTACAATGCTAAAAAATGAAAAGTAAAAGCTATAAAAAGAAATACTTTATTGAGTTAACATTATTTCTTTAAAGGGGGAAAGATGTGATGTTATGAGCTAGGAAAATAACAACTACACTACCCAGCATGCAACGGGAGTGACGAGCATGCACCGTAGCCCCGAAAAGTGTTGTTGCATGTTGCCACCCGGCAGTTAAGAATGAGGTTATGAGCACGCTGTGAAAGTAAACGTGAAGAAGTCAGCCAACACGCCTCGTCTGCATTATTTATAATTAGACAGACAACACATCTACAGTGTGATTTTATTTTGTTTACAAGGAAAGAAAAACAAAAGTTAAAAAAGGGAGATGTCATATATGTTGTCAGTCATTGGTGTAGCATAATGTTGTTTTTAATATTGTTTTTAACATGGCTGTGCAGCACTTTGGAAACATTCTTGTTGTGTAAATGTGCTATATAAATAAAGTGGATTGGATTGGATTGGATGTATGTGCTGCGGTTGCTTTAAGAAGGTTGCGACAGCTGCCGTAAAGGAGGTGCGTTGCTAGCCTGGTTGCTATGTTTCCGGTTGGTGGTAAAAGTGTTG
>NC_084755.1:7216552-7276552 GCF_033978785.1 Entelurus aequoreus
AGCAGCCCCCAGCTACATTTTAACAGCAACATTAAACAATGGGTACATTATCAGTCAACTGTACATAGCAGCAGCCCCCAGCTACATTTTAACAGCAACATTAAACAATGGGTACATTATCAGTCAACTGTACATAGCAGCAGCCCCCAGCTACATTTTAACAGCAACATTAAACAATGGGTACATTATCAGTCAACTGTACATAGCAGCAGCCCCCAGCTACATTTTAACAGCAACATTAAACAATGGGTACATTATCAGTCAACTGTACATAGCAGCAGCCCCCAGCTACATTTTAACAGCAACATTAAACAATGGGTACATTATCAGTCAACTGTACATAGCAGCAGCCCCCAGCTACATTTTAACAGCAACATTAAACAATGGGTACATTATCTGTCAACTGTACATAGCAGCAGCCCCCAGCTACATTTTAACAGCAACATTAAACAATGGGTACATTATCAGTCAACTGTACATAGCAGCAGCCCCCAGCTACATTTTAACAGCAACATTAAACAATGGGTACATTATCAGTCAACTGTACATAGCAGCAGCCCCCAGCTACATTTTAACAGCAACATTAAACAATGGGTACATTATCTGTCAACTGTACATAGCAGCAGCCCCCAGCTACATTTTAACAGCAACATTAAACAATGGGTACATTATCTGTCAACTGTACATAGCAGCAGCCCCCAGCTACATTTTAACAGCAACATTAAACAATGGGTACATTATCTGTCAACTGTACATAGCAGCAGCCCCCAGCTACATTTTAACAGCAACATTAAACAATGGGTACATTATCTGTCAACTGTACATAGCAGCAGCCCCCAGCTACATTTTAACAGCAACATTAAACAATGGGTACATTATCAGTCAACTGTACATAGCAGCAGCCCCCAGCTACATTTTAACAGCAACATTAAACAATGGGTACATTATCAGTCAACTGTACATAGCAGCAGCCCCCAGCTACATTTTAACAGCAACATTAAACAATGGGTACATTATCAGTCAACTGTACATAGCAGCAGCCCCCAGCTACATTTTAACAGCAACATTAAACAATGGGTACATTATCTGTCAACTGTACATAGCAGCAGCCCCCAGCTACATTTTAACAGCAACATTAAACAATGGGTACATTATCAGACAACTGTACATAGCAGCAGCCCCCAGCTACATTTTAACAGCAACATTAAACAATGGGTACATTATCAGACAACTGTACATAGCAGCAGCCCCCAGCTACATTTTAACAGCAACATTAAACAATGGGTACATTATCAGTCAACTGTACATAGCAGCAGCCCCCAGCTACATTTTAACAGCAACATTAAACAATGGGTACATTATCAGTCAACTGTACATAGCAGCAGCCCCCAGCTACATTTTAACAGCAACATTAAACAATGGGTACATTATCTGTCAACTGTACATAGCAGCAGCCCCCAGCTACATTTTAACAGCAACATTAAACAATGGGTACATTATCTGTCAACTGTACATAGCAGCAGCCCCCAGCTACATTTTAACAGCAACATTAAACAATGGGTACATTATCTGTCAACTGTACATAGCAGCAGCCCCCAGCTACATTTTAACAGCAACATTAAACAATGGGTACATTATCAGTCAACTGTACATAGCAGCAGCCCCCAGCTACATTTTAACAGCAACATTAAACAATGGGTACATTATCAGTCAACTGTACATAGCAGCAGCCCCCAGCTACATTTTAACAGCAACATTAAACAATGGGTACATTATCTGTCAACTGTACATAGCAGCAGCCCCCAGCTACATTTTAACAGCAACATTAAACAATGGGTACATTATCAGTCAACTGTACATAGCAGCAGCCCCCAGCTACATTTTAACAGCAACATTAAACAATGGGTACATTATCAGTCAACTGTACATAGCAGCAGCCCCCAGCTACATTTTAACAGCAACATTAAACAATGGGTACATTATCTGTCAACTGTACATAGCAGCAGCCCCCAGCTACATTTTAACAGCAACATTAAACAATGGGTACATTATCAGTCAACTGTACATAGCAGCAGCCCCCAGCTACATTTTAACAGCAACATTAAACAATGGGTACATTATCTGTCAACTGTACATAGCAGCAGCCCCCAGCTACATTTTAACAGCAACATTAAACAATGGGTACATTATCTGTCAACTGTACATAGCAGCAGCCCCAGCTACATTTTAACAGCAACATTAAACAATGGGTACATTATCTGTCAACTGTACATAGCAGCAGCCCCCAGCTACATTATAACAGCAACATTAAACAATGGGTACATTATCTGTCAACTGTACATAGCAGCAGCCCCCAGCTACATTTTAACAGCAACATTAAACAATGGGTACATTATCTGTCAACTGTACATAGCAGCAGCCCCCAGCTACATTTTAACAGCAACATTAAACAATGGGTACATTATCTGTCAACTGTACATAGCAGCAGCCCCCAGCTACATTTTAACAGCAACATTAAACAATGGGTACATTATCAGTCAACTGTACATAGCAGCAGCCCCCAGCTACATTTTAACAGCAACATTAAACAATGGGTACATTATCTGTCAACTGTACATAGCAGCAGCCCCCAGCTACATTTTAACAGCAACATTAAACAATGGGTACATTATCAGACAACTGTACATAGCAGCAGCCCCCAGCTACATTTTAACAGCAACATTAAACAATGGGTACATTATCTGTCAACTGTACAAAGCAGCAGCCCCCAGCTACATTTTAACAGCAACATTAAACAATGGGTACATTATCTGTCAACTGTACATAGCAGCAGCCCCCAGCTACATTTTAACAGCAACATTAAACAATGGGTACATTATCAGTCAACTGTACATAGCAGCAGCCCCCAGCTACATTTTAACAGCAACATTAAACAATGGGTACATTATCTGTCAACTGTACATAGCAGCAGCCCCCAGCTACATTTTAACAGCAACATTAAACAATGGGTACATTATCTGTCAACTGTACATAGCAGCAGCCCCCAGCTACATTTTAACAGCAACATTAAACAATGGGTACATTATCTGTCAACTGTACATAGCAGCAGCCCCCAGCTACATTTTAACAGCAACATTAAACAATGGGTACATTATCTGTCAACTGTACATAGCAGCAGCCCCCAGCTACATTATAACAGCAACATTAAACAATGGGTACATTATCTGTCAACTGTACATAGCAGCAGCCCCCAGCTACATTTTAACAGCAACATTAAACAATGGGTACATTATCTGTCAACTGTACATAGCAGCAGCCCCCAGCTACATTTTAACAGCAACATTAAACAATGGGTACATTATCTGTCAACTGTACAAAGCAGCAGCCCCCAGCTACATTTTAACAGCAACATTAAACAATGGGTACATTATCTGTCAACTGTACATAGCAGCAGCCCCCAGCTACATTATAACAGCAACATTAAACAATGGGTACATTATCTGTCAACTGTACATAGCAGCAGCCCCCAGCTACATTTTAACAGCAACATTAAACAATGGGTACATTATCTGTCAACTGTACATAGCAGCAGCCCCCAGCTACATTTTAACAGCAACATTAAACAATGGGTACATTATCTGTCAACTGTACATAGCAGCAGCCCCCAGCTACATTTTAACAGCAACATTAAACAATGGGTACATTATCTGTCAACTGTACATAGCAGCAGCCCCCAGCTACATTTTAACAGCAACATTAAACAATGGGTACATTATCAGTCAACTGTACATAGCAGCAGCCCCCAGCTACATTTTAACAGCAACATTAAACAATGGGTACATTATCAGTCAACTGTACATAGCAGCAGCCCCCAGCTACATTTTAACAGCAACATTAAACAATGGGTACATTATCTGTCAACTGTACATAGCAGCAGCCCCCAGCTACATTTTAACAGCAACATTAAACAATGGGTACATTATCTGTCAACTGTACATAGCAGCAGCCCCCAGCTACATTTTAACAGCAACATTAAACAATGGGTACATTATCTGTCAACTGTACATAGCAGCAGCCCCCAGCTACATTTTAACAGCAACATTAAACAATGGGTACATTATCTGTCAACTGTACATAGCAGCAGCCCCCAGCTACATTTTAACAGCAACATTAAACAATGGGTACATTATCTGTCAACTGTACATAGCAGCAGCCCCCAGCTACATTTTAACAGCAACATTAAACAATGGGTACATTATCAGTCAACTGTACATAGCAGCAGCCCCCAGCTACATTTTAACAGCAACATTAAACAATGGGTACATTATCAGTCAACTGTACATAGCAGCAGCCCCCAGCTACATTTTAACAGCAACATTAAACAATGGGTACATTATCTGTCAACTGTACATAGCAGCAGCCCCCAGCTACATTTTAACAGCAACATTATAAATAGGTACATTATCAGACAACTGTACATAGCAGCAGCCCCCAGCTACATTTTAACAGCAACATTAAACAATGGGTACATTATCAGACAACTGTACATAGCAGCAGCCCCCAGCTACATTTTAACAGCAACATTAAACAATGGGTACATTATCAGTCAACTGTACATAGCAGCAGCCCCCAGCTACATTTTAACAGCAACATTAAACAATGGGTACATTATCAGTCAACTGTACATAGCAGCAGCCCCCAGCTACATTTTAACAGCAACATTAAACAATGGGTACATTATCTGTCAACTGTACATAGCAGCAGCCCCCAGCTACATTTTAACAGCAACATTAAACAATGGGTACATTATCTGTCAACTGTACATAGCAGCAGCCCCCAGCTACATTTTAACAGCAACATTAAACAATGGGTACATTATCTGTCAACTGTACATAGCAGCAGCCCCCAGCTACATTTTAACAGCAACATTAAACAATGGGTACATTATCAGTCAACTGTACATAGCAGCAGCCCCCAGCTACATTTTAACAGCAACATTAAACAATGGGTACATTATCAGTCAACTGTACATAGCAGCAGCCCCCAGCTACATTTTAACAGCAACATTAAACAATGGGTACATTATCTGTCAACTGTACATAGCAGCAGCCCCCAGCTACATTTTAACAGCAACATTAAACAATGGGTACATTATCAGTCAACTGTACATAGCAGCAGCCCCCAGCTACATTTTAACAGCAACATTAAACAATGGGTACATTATCAGTCAACTGTACATAGCAGCAGCCCCCAGCTACATTTTAACAGCAACATTAAACAATGGGTACATTATCTGTCAACTGTACATAGCAGCAGCCCCCAGCTACATTTTAACAGCAACATTAAACAATGGGTACATTATCAGTCAACTGTACATAGCAGCAGCCCCCAGCTACATTTTAACAGCAACATTAAACAATGGGTACATTATCTGTCAACTGTACATAGCAGCAGCCCCCAGCTACATTTTAACAGCAACATTAAACAATGGGTACATTATCTGTCAACTGTACATAGCAGCAGCCCCCAGCTACATTTTAACAGCAACATTAAACAATGGGTACATTATCTGTCAACTGTACATAGCAGCAGCCCCCAGCTACATTATAACAGCAACATTAAACAATGGGTACATTATCTGTCAACTGTACATAGCAGCAGCCCCCAGCTACATTTTAACAGCAACATTAAACAATGGGTACATTATCTGTCAACTGTACATAGCAGCAGCCCCCAGCTACATTTTAACAGCAACATTAAACAATGGGTACATTATCAGTCAACTGTACATAGCAGCAGCCCCCAGCTACATTTTAACAGCAACATTAAACAATGGGTACATTATCAGTCAACTGTACATAGCAGCAGCCCCCAGCTACATTTTAACAGCAACATTAAACAATGGGTACATTATCTGTCAACTGTACATAGCAGCAGCCCCCAGCTACATTTTAACAGCAACATTAAACAATGGGTACATTATCAGACAACTGTACATAGCAGCAGCCCCCAGCTACATTTTAACAGCAACATTAAACAATGGGTACATTATCTGTCAACTGTACAAAGCAGCAGCCCCCAGCTACATTTTAACAGCAACATTAAACAATGGGTACATTATCTGTCAACTGTACATAGCAGCAGCCCCCAGCTACATTTTAACAGCAACATTAAACAATGGGTACATTATCAGTCAACTGTACATAGCAGCAGCCCCCAGCTACATTTTAACAGCAACATTAAACAATGGGTACATTATCTGTCAACTGTACATAGCAGCAGCCCCCAGCTACATTTTAACAGCAACATTAAACAATGGGTACATTATCTGTCAACTGTACATAGCAGCAGCCCCCAGCTACATTTTAACAGCAACATTAAACAATGGGTACATTATCTGTCAACTGTACAAAGCAGCAGCCCCCAGCTACATTTTAACAGCAACATTAAACAATGGGTACATTATCTGTCAACTGTACATAGCAGCAGCCCCCAGCTACATTATAACAGCAACATTAAACAATGGGTACATTATCTGTCAACTGTACATAGCAGCAGCCCCCAGCTACATTTTAACAGCAACATTAAACAATGGGTACATTATCTGTCAACTGTACATAGCAGCAGCCCCCAGCTACATTTTAACAGCAACATTAAACAATGGGTACATTATCTGTCAACTGTACATAGCAGCAGCCCCCAGCTACATTTTAACAGCAACATTAAACAATGGGTACATTATCTGTCAACTGTACATAGCAGCAGCCCCCAGCTACATTTTAACAGCAACATTAAACAATGGGTACATTATCAGTCAACTGTACATAGCAGCAGCCCCCAGCTACATTTTAACAGCAACATTAAACAATGGGTACATTATCAGTCAACTGTACATAGCAGCAGCCCCCAGCTACATTTTAACAGCAACATTAAACAATGGGTACATTATCTGTCAACTGTACATAGCAGCAGCCCCCAGCTACATTTTAACAGCAACATTAAACAATGGGTACATTATCTGTCAACTGTACATAGCAGCAGCCCCCAGCTACATTTTAACAGCAACATTAAACAATGGGTACATTATCTGTCAACTGTACATAGCAGCAGCCCCCAGCTACATTTTAACAGCAACATTAAACAATGGGTACATTATCTGTCAACTGTACATAGCAGCAGCCCCCAGCTACATTTTAACAGCAACATTAAACAATGGGTACATTATCTGTCAACTGTACATAGCAGCAGCCCCCAGCTACATTTTAACAGCAACATTAAACAATGGGTACATTATCTGTCAACTGTACATAGCAGCAGCCCCCAGCTACATTTTAACAGCCAGCACCTCTTTTCAAAAAGCATATTACAAAAATGAATAAAAGAGCAAACAGGTGTAACGTCACAAGAAAATGTTGCGTTATTGACGTTTACTGTAAACTGTCGTTGCTGAAGTTGATACAAGTGTTGAAAATAAAAATAATATATACTGATGTATGACTTCTTTTTTACACTTTATATGTGGGAACCTTTTGGATCCCCCAAATCTTAAGTCGGTTTTGTTTTTTTAACTGGTATTGCTTGAAAATAAAAATGAACCGAAAGCAATGTTGTTATGAGTTAGGCTCCAATTACTTAACATTTAACAATCCAATTTGAACAATTTTGGGGGGAAATATTGCATATTTTATGTTTTTCCTGCTAAAAAAGAGGGTTTTGACAAAAAAGGGCATAAAACCTACAAATATTTTAAAACTGTTAGTCAACAGATTGATCTGTAACTGATGTATAAATATTTAGGCACTGAAAGGAACAACAATGACTTTAATGACTGAGCCCTTTTGGGTCCCCGGGACATTTAACTGTCACCACATTTGATGGAAGCCCTAACAGTTACAATCAACTTTGTATTGCTTTAGAAAATGAAAAATGTCAAAATGGCCTCCACATGCTTTGATTGTTGGGTGAGTGGCGTAAGGGGAAAGAGTTTGGACAACCCTTGTATATATACAGCCTAACATATTACCTACAGCCTAACATATTACCACTGGTATATATACAGCCTAACATATTACCACTGGTATGTCTACAGCCTAACATATTACCACTGGTATATATACAGCCTAACATATTACCACTGGTATATATACAGCCTAACATATTACCACTGGTATATATACACAGCCTAACATATTACCACTGGTATATATACAGCCTAACATATTACCACTGGTATATATACAGCCTAACATATTACCACTGGTATATATACAGCCTAACATATTACCACTGGTATGTCTACAGCCTAACATATTACCACTGGTATATATACAGCCTAACATATTACCACTGGTATATATACAGCCTAACATATTACCACTGGTATGTCTACAGCCTAACATATTACCACTGGTATATATACAGCCTAAAATATTACCACTGGTATATATACAGCCTAACATATTACCACTGGTATGTCTACAGCCTAACATATTACCACTGGTATATATACAGCCTAAAATATTACCACTGGTATATATACAGCCTAACATATTACCACTGGTATATATACAGCCTAACATATTACCACTGGTATGTCTACAGCCTAACATATTACCACTGGTATATATACAGCCTAACATATTACCACTGGTATATATACAGCCTAACATATTACCACTGGTATATATACACAGCCTAACATATTACCACTGGTATATATACAGCCTAACATATTACCACTGGTATATATACAGCCTAACATATTACCACTGGTATATATACAGCCTAACATATTACCACTGGTATGTCTACAGCCTAACATATTACCACTGGTATATATACAGCCTAACATATTACCACTGGTATATATACAGCCTAACATATTACCACTGGTATGTCTACAGCCTAACATATTACCACTGGTATATATACAGCCTAAAATATTACCACTGGTATATATACAGCCTAACATATTACCACTGGTATGTCTACAGCCTAACATATTACCACTGGTATATATACAGCCTAAAATATTACCACTGGTATATATACAGCCTAACATATTACCACTGGTATATATACAGCCTAACATATTACCACTGGTATATATACAGCCTAACATATTACCACTGGTATATATACAGCCTAACATATTACCACTGGTATGTGTACAGCCTAACATATTACCACTGGTATATATACAGCCTAACATATTACCACTGGTATATATACAGCCTAACATATTACCACTGGTATGTGTACAGCCTAACATATTACCACTGGTATATATACAGCCTAACATATTACCACTGGTATATATACAGCCTAACATATTACCACTGGTATATATACAGCCTAACATATTACCACTGGTATATATACAGCCTAACATATTACCACTGGTATATATACAGCCTAACATATTACCACTGGTATATATACAGCCTAACATATTACCACTGGTATATATACAGCCTAACATATTACCACTGGTATATTTCAAAGATATACTGCAGATTTGTAGCCACACAAGAAAAGTGTCAGTTTTTAAAGGGTGCACCAGTAGGTAGTTTTTAATTCCTGTATTTACAATTGGGATATTTTGTACAAATATCTGTCAGGTAGGCACACGCAGTACAGTCAAAATGACTGTAAACTAGCGACTATAAGCCGCTTTGAACCCTGCGGTTGGTAAAACGCTGCAGCTAATTCATGGATTGGACTTCATTGACAGCCATATTGCAAAAAGAAAAAAAATAGCAAATACACTGAATGAGTGTGCTATTGTTTGTGCTATGGCGCCATCTTTTGGAGCAGTTAGCCCACCGCGGGCACTGCAGTGCTGCATTGTCCTTCTGATAAGACTAGCGCTTTCAGCCGGAAGTACAATTACTGTTCGGTCTTCTAGCCGTTTGTAGCGATTCTACTCGTATGGAGTCTTCGTTCATCACCTCAAGTAACGTTTGAAAGTTTTACAATATAACTAAAACAATTATACCGTCCCATGTGTGATGTCTGTAGGAGTGTTTTCATGCATATTTGTACGCGCTATCGCGATGTAATGACACTAAGGTCGTTAGCATTAGCTATAATGTTAACCTGTTTACGAGTGTCTGTGTTAGTATTAACTTACAATGGCATTCTTTTTGTATTGTTTCACTTTCACAAATTCTTCAGTACATTCACCAAAACGTCAGCGTGGAGTTATTGAGTCTGTTTAGCTGATTGGAGAGCTAGCTTGCGCAGCTAGTGGGTCCATGACCATGACTCCTGTTTTGTTTGATCAGCCGTTTTACTGCCGTGTTACAGACACCGTTTGGAAACGATTAAGGTATGTAAATAAACATTTACTCAATATTTCTGTGTAAATAAGTCATTCCACAATGCGGCTTATAGTCCGGTGCGGCTAATATATGGAAAATATTTCTCTTCTAAACTTTAGTGGGTGCGGCTTATGCACTCTATAGTGGGGAAAAAGGTGTATGAAGAGAATGACTGCCCCACCTCTACACACTGCCTACTAACACTGCTACTGGTGAGGAACTGAACTAGAAAGCAAGCAATGGCACACAAGAATGTCGACACAAAATCTGATTCAGACTAAAAACCTACAAAAAAAGTATGATTTGAACAACGGCAAATGAATCCATGTGATAGCAAAAAAAAGCAATTGACTATGAAACTGATCAAAGTGCTCAATCTCCAAGAAGGACATCAACATGTGTTATGAAAGAGATGGTGAAGCAGGCTTGCCAAATGTCGCTTGAAAAAGGGAAATGGGACCGTATTTACAAACAAAAGTATGCATCCTCACACTTTGTTGTGTATTACCGTGAGAATTAAAAATAGTTTGTAACATTTTAAGGCCAACTTATAGACAGCCCTTTCCTTCAATCACCATGAGATTGTAGCCACTCCTAACGGGAAAAAGACATTATATAAAAACAAGCAAGTAATTACATTTAGGTTTGCGTAAAATAGTACAAAAGGCAGCAACGCAAGCTAGAAAATGACTCCGAGAGCAGAGCTGATTGTAAAAAAGCCCTGAATCCAGGCGGGGATCCGGATCAGCCCCAAAATGTTATAACTTTGTTCCTTATCCCATTGCAGCGTTACTCAGTTGTAATACATTTCTCCACCAATTGTGGCAGTGATGACAAACAAACGGAAGAAGCACAGAGCTAAAGTCACCAACGTTTTTTAAGCCCAAAAATGATGATTTAAGTGTGGAAACTGTATTTTTATTTGCACAAATATCAACATTTTTTGATATGGTCCGATAGATAACACTGATATGGTGATACCATTTGTAGCTATATTGCCCAGTGCGAGAAATGGGTTAGAGCAGTGGTTCTGAAACTTTTTTCCTGCTCACCCTTTAGAGCACAGCTGTAACTTGCTGCCACTAAACCTGCTGAAGATATTATTGTGTTATCATTAAGCATTTCTTACACAGTCCTTCATTTTTAAGAGCTTATTGTTAAGTGTTCAATGTGATTGTACTATTTTGTTGACATTTCCCTTCTACCTTGATAGCGGAGGCACAGGAAGTTACATTGGAAATAAAAATGTTTACATTTCATACATTTTTCTCCTGCTCCTTATTTTCCATAGGTCATAAAAACATATTGACCCATTTAAAACACTGATATCATGATAGCAGTCCCTTTTTCATTTTTCAAGGCGTCGGCAACCCGAGTGTGAAGTCAATCTCTCTTAGCAGCCGCGTGTGTGCTGTTACTTCATCAATTGCTTTGATTTGCCAAAAGGTTTATGTTTCAGAGACGTGTTCTTGACTTGACATGCAATGGCAACTGAAAAAAATGAAGGCGCAGCAGAGAGACGAGGTCAAAAACACATTATGACTACTGACAAAATAACGCTTGGAAGATGAAAAATGAAAACAAACCAAAAAAAAAATCCACATTTTTAGAGGAGTTGAAGCAAAATGGCAGCCAGTGCAGTCCCTTACCAGGTTAGTTTTGTTACTAGTTCGAATACGTACGGGTATTCCCAGTAACTGGGCGTCCACCGGCTGGCGAAAAGGGAGGGACTCGGGGTCCTGCCGGTACAGAGCCTCCAAGGTGGGCATCAGAGCCTGACGGAGCTCCTCTGGCTTAAAGGCTGGAGGCAAAAAGATCATTGTAAGAAGATGGGAGTCACAAGATACGTGCCTCCACTGACAGAACCGCAGGCATGGGAGTTCAACTCAATGAAAAAGACTTGAAATAAGTCGGGGGCTGTGGGGGAAAGAGGGGCACCTACCCCCCAACTTCCTTTATCTGAATAGTCATTTGTGATTTATAGCATGAAATAACAAATATTTAGTTGTTTATGTTTCAAAATGATGCAACTATTCAATGTCAAAATACAAAGAGTAGTAATGTCAGCTAGACATGAAAAGTAGCAATTAGACAGTGTAGCAAACATGTCTGCCACAATCTTCCACTTTTCATTTGGGCTTACATGGTAAACAAGTCAAATGAATCATACATTTGTCCAAATGAAGCCAACACTGGACGTGGTCTACATCGCTGAAAGAAACTTGTCAAGAAGACAATGCCTCTGCCATCTTCCAATATAGAAATCCTGAGGATTCCCTCTTCTCTTCTCCGACTCTCTCCTCCTCATTTGGGATATCTGTTGTGATTTCACTTCCTGGTTCCATGATATCTTGCCTCTGATTGGCCTGTCCCTAATGTTTTGCCCTAATCTCAACTCATGGCAGTAAGCAATCATGGATGTTCTTATATGTAAAGCAACCCATCATCCTTGATGTACAGTTTGTGGAGTTGCTTAATGGAAAACCATAGTTTTTACCACTGGATGATCCAAACCCCTACTTGTTGGCAGGTATGGCAAAGAGACGGATCAAGATTTTAACACACATTGTAGGTCGGAAAAAACGTAAAATAATTGTTTATATTTTTACAGAGATAAAAAAGACGGACTATAGAGGGAAAAACCACATGCCTGTAGCCGTTCTGCAAGGAATGGTTGCAGTCCAGAGTGGAAAATAACACCTGCTTGACGTACTTTTCTTTTTGCTCTGAGTGCTGGCTGGGGAGGTCGTGGACTCAGATGCCTCATCTTGTTCTTTGGGCTCCTTTTTCACCTCCGGCTTCTTGTCTTCCCCCGTTTCAGCGGACGAGGAGGAGGAGGAGGCAGAGGACGAAGATGTATCCATGGCCTCTGCTTTGCACCCATCTCCAGATACATCCTCTTTCTTTATCTGGAACAGAGACTGGATTTATTCTTCTCTGGGAAAACAGGTGGCAAGCAAAACACACATTTGGCTAAAATAACAAGGCTTTTGAGGACATTCTTACCTCAACCTTCTCCGTTTGTACGTCAGGCTCAACTTTGCCCGTCTTCCCGAGAGCCTTGCCCTCCTCTTGGCTTTCCACACCGTCCTCCTCTTCCTCGTCCTCCTGCTTTTTCACTTCCATTTTGCCATCCTCTTGGCTGGGAGCGGGACAGTCCGGCGGGGCGAGCTGGGAGCTGGGGTTAGCGCCGCTGCTGACGGAGGCTGGAGAAGACACCTGAGCGTCTGCTGTTACAGGAGGCTTTGGAGACGCCTGCAAGGCAACCGGGGTTAAAAGATCAGGAGACTAAGTCAAAAAACTAACAAAAAAAAAATCACGTGGAACCTCCATTTACGGACTTTCCGATCGAGCCAATTATGTCACGTTCATTCATTTTGTGTGCCGCCTGCAGGGGGGCGGAGCCCTCCAAGTCACTTGCTGCCCTGAACACTTCTCAGTGTGTGAGTGTGTGTGTGTGTGTGTGTGTGTGTCTTCTGTGTTTCTTCACCTTTTGACAACTTTTGTCCATTTTGCTTACTCAATAGGAGTCCCAAAAAGACAGGACTTCGTACCACAGCAAGTTTTAATTGTGATGAAACAGGACTTTTCTGAAAAAGATGCCAAAGCAGACCTATTTCACAGTGAATAAGAGCTCCTCTTGTTCAGTTTTCTCCCTCTCTCTGATGCTTTTTCCACAGCTGCTGCTTTGTCGAGGTTAACGTAAGTGGATTTCACTTTTTTAAATTGTTTAATATGTAGTAATATGGTTGTTAAAGTTAAGGATTTTTGTGATTTCTGATCATTTGTGAGGCCACCAAGGGGGCTTCGGTGTGTGCACGCGTGTTGGCAAAGCATCCTGAGCAGATGCCCGAACCACCTCATCTGGCTCCTCTCCATGTGGAGGAGCAGCGGCTTTACTTTGAGATCTTCTCACCCTATCTCTAAGGGAGAGACCCGCCACCTGACGGGGGAAACTCATTTGGGCCGCTTGTACCCGTGATCTTGCCCTTTCGGTCATAACCCAAAGCTCATGACCATAGGTGAGGATGGGAACGTAGATCGACCGGTAAATTGAGAGCTTTGCCTTCCGGCTCAGCTCCTTCTTCACCACAACGGATCCATACAGCGTCCGCATTACTGAAGACGCCGCACCGATCCGCCTGTCCATCTCACCATCCACTCTTCCCTCACTCGTGAACAAGACTCCCAGGTACTTGAACTCCTCCACTTGGGGCAAGATCTCTTCCCCAACTTGGAGATGGCACTCCACCAACGTTCCCTCTAAGCTGCGCAATTGCACAAAATCAAATCCCATCTAAGCTATAAAGAAAATAAACAGATAAGTTTGTTCTGTATGATTTTGCAAGCGGCCAGAACAGAGAAAACAATGTTCGTCAACACTGTTCAATTATTACGTCTGTAGAAACGCTTTAAAGAGGGCAGGAATTCCATCCATCACTTTGAGCAAAACTGTTTTTCGGCCGTAACCACAACAAAAACATAGTAAAAAAAACCTGGTTATTGTCTGCCGTACAAAAGAGGCTTAAAGCAACTCTTTGTCCATTCCAGAGGGTTACACTATGACTGATGTGCTTATTCTACTGCCATATATTAACAATGTTCACTGGTCATATGAATATTAATCATGGAATGCTGTTACTAGATTACAGACATGCTAATAAAATGATATAATAACTAAATGTGATCTGTGAAAGGAGTACAAATTATTTCCAAAGCTGGATGCCCACTTTGACATAAAACACTAGCACAAAGCTCATGAAAAAGAAGATTGTATTTGTTATAGTGAGCCAAATCACTTACATTGGGAAAAAAAGTCCTGTCATTTGATTATTGAAATAAAAGATTGAACTTGTTATTAAGTCAGGTGTGGCCACACGTCTGATGTTGTCACATGTGCTCCACCCGATGCTTGGGGAGTTTTTCCCTTGCTCATACAAGTGACAAATTAGAGGGAACATGGCACTCCACCCTTTTCCGGGCGAAAACCAAGGACTCGAACCTGGAGGTGCTGATTCTCATCCCAGTCTCTTCACACTCGGCTACAAACCCATCCAGTGAGAGCTGAAGATCCTGGCCAGATGAAGCCGTCAGGACCACATCATCTACAAAAATCCATCCAAATTCTACCGCTTATCCCTTTCAGCAGAGACATAATCCTGCAGCCACCGAACCGGATCCCCTCAACGCCCTGACTGCACCTACAAATTCTGTCCATAAAAGTTATGAACAGAAAAAGACAAAGGGCAGCCTTGGTGGAGTCCAACCCTCACTGGAAACTGGTCCGACTTCCTGGAGCTCTGACACGATCATACAGTCAGACCCCATACTTTCTGAGAACTCCCCACAGGACTTCCCTTGGAGGAGTCCAACCCTCACTGGAAACTGGTCCGACTTCCTGGAGCTCTGACACGATCATACAGTCAGACCCCATACTCTCTGAGAACTCCCCACAGGACTTCCCTTGGAGGAGTCCAACCCTCACTGGAAACTGGTCCGACTTCCTGGAGCTCTGACACGATCATACAGTCAGACCCCATACTCTCTGAGAACTCCCCACAGGACTTCCCTTGGAGGAGTCCAACCCTCACTGGAAACTGGTCCGACTTCCTGGAGCTCTGACACGATCATACAGTCAGACCCCATACTCTCTGAGAACTCCCCACAGGACTTCCCCACTTTTACATTTTCATCATGGTGACAAGCCATAATTGGGGGAAAAAGTGATGAATTGTCCAGCCCTGTAGGACAGTTTAGCTTGTTAATAAAGAGAAAGTAGATCCATCACCTCCTCGTTATGTTTCAAATAGCACTTAACTAAAATGTGGACTTTTGTCGAGGCTAAAACTCAGCATTCATACACTATATTGCCAAAAGTATGGTGTCCACCCATCCAAATGATGAGAATCACTAACCACAGGTGTATCAAATCAAGCACTTAGGCATGGAGACTGTTTCTACAAACATTTGTGAAAGAATGGGCCGCTCTCAGTGATTTCCAGCATGGAACTGTCATAGGATGCCACCTGTGCAACAAATCCAGTCCTGAAATGTCCTCGCTCCTAAATATTCCAAAGTCAACTGTCGGCTTTACTGTAAGAAAAGTGAAGAGTTTGGGAACAACAGCAAGTCAGCCACCAAGTGGTAGGCCAGGTAAACTGACAGAGAGGTCAGCATAGTGCAAAGACTTTCTGCACAGTCACTTGCTACAGAGCTCCTAACTTCATGTCACCTTCCAATTAGCCCACGTGCAGTACGCAGAGAGCTTCATGGAATGAACAGCAGCATCTAAGCCATACATCAGCAAGTCCAATGCAAAGCATGGGATGCAGTGGTGTAAAGGACATCACCACTGGACTCTAGAGCAGTGGACACACCTTCTCTGGACTGATGAATCACACTTTTCCATCTGGCAATCTGATGGACCAGTCTGGGTTTGGAGGTTGCCAGGAGAACGCTACATTTCGGACTGCATTGGGCCGAGTGTGACATTTGGTGGAGGAGGAATTATGGTGTGGGGTTGTTTTCAGGAGTTGGGCTTGGCCTCTTAGTTCCTGTGAAAGGAACTTTGAATGTTCCAGGATACCAAAACATTTTGGACAATTCCATGCTCCCAACCTTGTGGGAACAGTTTGGAGCGGGCCCCTTCCTCTTCCAACATGACTGTGCACCAGTGCACAAAGCAAGGTCCATAAAGACATGGATGACAGAGTCTGGTGTGGATGAACTTGACTGGCCTGCACAGAGTCCTGACCTGAACCCGATAGAACACCTTTGGGATGAATTAGACCGGAGACTGAGAGCCAGGCCTTCTCCACCAACATCAGTGTGTGACCTCACCAATGCGCTTTTGGAAGAATGGTGGAAAATTGCTATAAACACACTCGGCTACCTTGTGGACAGCCTTCCCAGAAGAGTTGAAGTTCGACTCAGATTTTAAATTCGAAAAACAAATCAGCAGCGTTGTACAAAAAAGCTTTTATCAATTACGCCAAATAGCGAAAGTGAAACCGCTTCTATCAGGACATGATCTCGAGAAATTAATCCACGCCTTTCTCTCGACTCGTTTAGACGACTGCACTGCCCTGTATGTAGGCATTATCCAGGCCTGCAGCTCGTGCAGAACTCTGCTGCTCGTCTGCTAACACAGACGTGAGCACATCACCCCTATATTAGCGTCCCTTCACTGGCTCCCTGTGCGTTACAGAATCCATTTTAAACTCCTTTTATTTGTTTTTAAATGTCTAAACAACCTCGCGCCAACATATCTCTCCGACCTCCTTCAGCCTTACTGCCCCACCCGATCCCTAAGATCAGCCGATCAGCTGCTACTGACGGTCCCTGACACAAGGCTGAAGCTTAGAGGTGACAGAGCTTTCGCCGCTGCTGCTCCCAAGCTCTGGAACGACCTACCTCTGAGTGTTAGACAAGCCTCCTCTCTTCCTGTTTTTAAATCTCTCTTAAAAACATACTTTTATTCCATGGCTTTTAACACTGAGTGATATCCATCCTGTAATGGCATCCCATAATACACCTGCTGTCAACCTGTTTTTATGTTTTATTTTTTTATCGTGTTCTGTTTGTGTTGTGTTGTGTTTGCTCGGTTCTCGTATTATCTTTTAACCTGCCCATTGTACAGCACTTTGGCTACCCCTGTGGTACATTTTAAATGTGCTTTATAAATAAAGTTGATTTGATTTGAAGCTGTAATAGCAGCAAAAGGTCATATTGACCCCTATGGGTTAGGAATGGGACAGCACTTCAAGTTCATAGGTGAGTCAAGGCAGGTGGCCAAATACTTTTGGCAATATAGTGTATTTACATTGGAGAAATGTGCTTTTGGATTTACAAACCCGGCTGAAGAACCAATCAAGCTGATAAATGCAGGTTCCACCACAGTGAAAGCAAAGGTGAGTACTTACTGGGCTCTCTGGCAGCTGCAGGGGCACATGTGCATTCTGGAAAGGCCCCAAAGAAGCCTGACCTACCTGGGGGCCTGAGGTAGTGGCGCCCCCAAGTGTCTGCTGTGGCAGCTGGCTAGCCTTCTCAGAGTTCTGCGACGCCTGCTGTTGGTGCTGAGGAGGCAACTGGGGCGTAGTCGGGGTCGGCGGCTGTGGCGTCTGAGAGCGAGGTAAGCTGGGAGCGGTCTGATGAGGTTGAGGCGTTAAGCTGCGTGCGGGCGAGGGAGAGTTTGTTCGCATGGGCGTGCAGTGAGGAAAGGTGCTGGGCTGGTTGGAGGTGGAGGACGGAGGCGCTGCAGGCCCCAGCGAGGCTGCCGAGCACGGGGCAGGTGTGGCAGACTGGGCTGAAGGGCTGCCGGCTGGGAGGGAAGGCGGAGTCGACATCTGGTTCTGCTGCACAGATTAAGAAAAGGAGAGTAAGTGGAGAGGACGTCGTTGCGTGCTTTTCAGGAATTTGTTTGGTCAACACAATTAGGCTTGCTGCTAAATCTTTACCAGCGGCCCAGCGGCCTGTGATCCTGGCTGGTTCACGCCAACAGGGCCAGCACCGAGCCCAGGACTGGACCCAGGAAACTGGCCTGGCGGGAGGTACTGGGTCTGGAGCTGCGTGGCATTTGGCTGGCCCATCCTTGTTGAGCCCATACCCATCTGTACAGGAGACACCAAAAGGGTGTTGAATAACTGACTATTTCCTTAAAGTGGCAGTAGAGTATAAACCAAGTAGACTTTATATGCTTATTTGGGTTTCATTGCATCCATTAAACATATCCAATTGTAGTTACAGTCCACAAAGTATGTGAAAACACCATCTTAACATCACAAAATGCCACAAATTCAGTCAGCCATTTTAAAGATTCCGCTTTGAACGTCTTCTGTAATCTTTTTCGGAGATTGACGTCACTTCTGCACTCTGACCATATTATTAGATCAGTCATACTGGAAATATGCAAAAATTCTACAGACATGCGCTGTTTAACATTTACAATCCCTATATAAGACATGTTTTTATTTTATGCATGCTAAGTCGTAAATACATAAATAGTCCGTCAATAAGGGCTCTCTATTTTGCCCACAAAACCTCTAAAAAACAATCCAAAACCTGCCAACAATACTCTTTATACATATTGTGACCTGAATATTAACCAAATATTAGCAAAGTTCTTATTATAAGCGCTAACGCAGACAAACTTATTCTTAGCGGCGGTGGTTTGATAACACAGTTTTACTGTGACCCAGCCACATCTCGGCCTGTCAAAGTTCTAGATTATAAATCATGCCTCTCGTCTGGATATTAGCAGGAGTCAGCCATGAATGTAGAAGTTGTTCATCTGTGACATTCAATGTATACCCGGAGATGGAGACAAACACACACAACCGCAGACCGTGTCTGCAGGGAGACTTCTCCTTGTTAAACCTTCGTGTGCATCATGATTAATTCTTCATCTAAACGGGAAGATATAAACACCCTACAGTCATCATCGCAGTGAGAGCAGACATCGTACAGTAAGCTATCATTTTATTATGTTTGTTTTTCTTTAGCACTTAGCAACACTGCTACATGATGCTTAGTGTTTCACTAAAGCTGGATTTATTAAGCAGAGCTTTTAAAACTTGTACATCGTCCTCTTTGTATTAAGGATCAACAATATAAGGTTCTGGATCCTCATTTTCCCAAAGTAATCCTTGTTGATCTCATCATTATTGTTGTGGATGGGGAAGGGATCTGTGGTTCCTCCTCTACGTCACACGTTTACGGGACTGCCTTCCTCGTTATCTCTCAAAATGGCTCAGGAATCTTTGTAAGATTGATACTATTTTGAACATGTCTATTTACTCACAAACTTTGCAAGTCTTTCCGTGTTATAAATCAGATATATATGATCATAGCTTCAATATAGAGGCAATTTGTTTTTCCACTTGAAAGAAGTCCAACAACATATAATGCGTAACAATGACATATTTGTTCTTTGTACAAGTTCAGTTCTTAGTTTGTCTGCTGCATTATGTGGACCCTCACTCAAGATGGCACTTCATCAGTTTATTTTCAGAGCACACAAGCCAGAGACAGAAGCTTCAGACGCAGTAATTCATACCTGGTTCATTGGCGCATTGAGGGGAAGAGGAGGTGTCGACCTTTGACCCATTGACTGCATCCCCATCTGACCAAACTGGTTGACTCCTGCACACAAGTGGCTTGTATGAGTGCAAACATAAGTAAGTGCAGTCAAAAGTATTGATACTTCCACACCAGCTCGGTGCCAAGACACGAAAAACTGCTTTTTTCCAGTATGGAATACTAGGCATGGCTACCGAGTCCTGTCATTTTTTGGCATCGGCCAAATCCTGTTGGTCCTACCGGGCACCGATTCATGTCAGATCCAACAGTGCCATATTACGGTACCTGGCTTGCGCGTGACATCACGCCTGGTTGTCGACTTTTAGACAACTCTTCGTACTTTGCCACTCAGGACTCTGCCTAACTACCTGGGTAATGTTGCAATTAAAAAAAACGATCCAACGCGAGTAACGTAAGGCTCCACTTTTCCAAAAATGTACTAGCTTGATGCTAATATACACTGGCTTTGCTATTGTCATTTGCATTAGTGATTTTACATGGCGATTTCAACACCTCCAAATTATGATAATGAAAACTACAACTAAGATGCACATTACAATCAAACAGCTGGGCCTAATAAGTACAATACTTACAGGATTAACCCTTTTTATGGCGCAAGAAAAACCACCAACTATACACGACTGCCATCGTGGGCTTGCAACTGTAATTGCAACTTAATCTCATACTTGCAAATGATAATACAACTGGACAGCAGTATTTTTTTAATATCACAATCAAAATGGACAGTTTAGTACCAAAAAAGTACCGAAAATTGGTAGTGTTGAGTACCAGTATCGATCCCTACCGAATACCGTACAACACTTTTTCAATTGGCGGCATGTGAGCGCTGAGTCAGCACCAAAGAAAAATGCCGGCTGCCTTATTGTATGTAAATGTAAAGAATGAGTCAGTGTTCCCAATAAATGTACTAATACCCTGTCACAAATGGGGATTTGGCTCTTACGGTTGGCCTTCGCTCATAAAAACAACGATAAAGGAAGTGTGTCAGTGTAGCATAAGTGCAGGTGTGGTGTAACTCCGCATCACAACACCAAGAAGAAAGAACCTTTGCTGCACTTTAGCCACGTTGTTGCTATATTTAGCCATCAGAGGTACATATTTATTCTGCAATCAAACAGAAGCCATCATGAGAGTATCCGCCGCACGAGTGAGAGCGGAGATCCGCCACCACAAGCCCACGTCACACTACCACCGTATTGCAAGAATATTAAGAACAATATTGTTTGTTTTGTAACAAAGGCTCCACGCCACTGCTGTCTTTATTTGACAATGTGAAATAGTTGGTAAATAACAACTATTTACAAGCACAGTGTTGTTTGTTTTGATACACTCGCAGGTTATAGAACACTGCTGTCCTTTTGGAATGTATAGTTACATCATTTAAATCATGTGCAAGAAGATGTTGAAGCACGTTGATCTTTAATACTTGACACTTTAAAACTGTTTTTAACAAAGTAGTACATTTAAAGGAGCCATATGTAATAATGTCATGTCAAGTCATTATTAAATCCATCCATCCATTTTCTACCGCTTGTCCCTTTTGGGGTCGCGGAGGGTGCTGGAGCCTATCTCAGCTGCATTCGGGCAAGTCGCCACCTCATCACAGGCCATTCACACTCACATTCAAACACTAGGGCCAATTTTAGTGTTGCCAATCAACCTATCTCCAGGTGCATGTCTTTGGAGGTGGGAGGGGCCTATCCCCAGGTGCATGTCTTTGGAGGCGGGAGGAAGCCGGAGTAGAACCCACGCAGTCACGGGGAGAACATGCAAACTCCACACAGAAAGATCCTGAGCCCGGGATTGAACGTAGGACTACTCAGGACCTTCATATTGTGAGGCACATGCACTAACCCCTGAATGATACGTCAAAAGGCATTCAAAAATCATCTTCTTTTCCAATACCTCTATAACTGATAACAGTAGTTCAGCCAGGATGATCATTTCAAAATTAGATTTACAGCCCTGAAATCTTGTTATTGTTTTCATGTCGATGCCCCGCCCTCCACCGTTTGACCAATTAGAAAGTCTGTGAGTGTGTCACATCAGGGTTGCCATCTTGGTCTGGCTACTGCCACTGGTAGAGTTACTAAACATGTCAGACCTTAGTCAATCTAAAAGTTACCTTTCTCAACTTATTCATGACAAAGCCAGCAACAAAACCAGGATTTGTATCAGAGATGCCTTTGAAAGATGGATTGATTGATTGATTGGAGGCGACTGAAGGCGGACAAGATTTTTTTATCTGACACCAAACTTGCTAATTTCCTCCTTGATAGGTAAGTCAGACATTTACCTTTTTGTATTACTTGTAATAAATGGACATGGACATTTTGTATGTAAACTATATTGTCCGATACAGTACATATGTCCGTGCAACGAATGCTTAGCATGCTAGCCCGGTCAATGGCACATGGACTTACAGGCTAACGGGGGAAATATATGCCCGTTAGCCTGTATGTCCATGTGTCATAATATATTTAGTACAAAGCTATGTGGATATGGGTAGTGTCAGTGCCTATTTCCTTCTCAATATGCTGATACACTGAGGAAATGGTTCCAACATTAGTCATCATGGCAATGTGAAAGGTATGGAGACAGACAAATCGCATGATAAAATAATTCCTCATTGGTGTTTACATATTGTGGACTACATGCACCAAGTTATATGGCAATCTGAAAGGTTTGAAACAGTAGCCTATAGGCATATCTTGGTAAAATGTCTCCTCTTTAGTTTTGGGCGTACATTAGTCTGCTAAGCATGCTCTACTTATTTTCACCAGTATAACCATTGCTAGTGTTGGTTGTAGTCTGTTTTCTGACAGTACTGACAATAACCATATGATTGTTGTCATATTGTACGCAGGCATGACCTACTTCTTCCTGGAAACAGCTTCATTTCTGTGTAAAATGTGTTGGTAAGAGATTTTTTATTGACAAAGGGCTTGTCTATTCAACTATTATGGTCCCAGCACCTCAACACCTAGTAAGAGGTAGTGGAAGTTTGAAGTTCCTTGGAGTAGCCCAGTCCATCCAACTGGATTCGGCTGCGTATCTGGCAACCTCAGTCAGAGAGAGGGGGAGGGGACTACAGAATTTTGACTGTGATTGCAGTACCCTTTCTGGTCAAATTTGTATATATGGCTCCTTTAAAAGTATA
The DNA here is from genome assembly GCF_033978785.1 of Entelurus aequoreus. NCBI lineage: Eukaryota > Metazoa > Chordata > Actinopteri > Syngnathiformes > Syngnathidae > Entelurus > Entelurus aequoreus. The sequence goes on from NC_084755.1 coordinate 7,240,133, forward strand.
TGATATATTATTTTTAATCGTGGTAACAAATAAGGATCAAGAGACATGGAATTTCATTGGTGAAATCCTGACAAGCCTAGCAGTCACATTTCCAATTAGACACCACAGTATGAAGGAGTGGAAAAAGACATTAGCAGACTTGTGTGCAATGAGTGGACGAGGCAAAGAACATCTGAGTCCACATTAACACATCTTGAAAAACAAGAGTTAGTTCAATAATAATGGAGTGATGAAGCCTTAAATTCTCCAAGTCTGATATCAATTCAACATTTTCTTTCATTGGATTAGGCGGAGGTTTTCTTCTCTGTGTCACGTCAAGGACACTCACCTGCTGGGTTCTGCAGCCTGTTGGGTCCAGCAGGTCGGATCATGGACGGATCAGCATGAGGACCGTCTGAAAGAACGATACTATGTTACAGAAAGCCATTTTGGGGACATCACTTCCTGTGCAGCACGGCGGAGCCCCCTTACATCACATCCTGTTTACACGCTCCGTTACACTTGCCTTCTTTCTTTCACCAGCTTTGTCTACTACTCTATTTTGCCTACTCAATACGACTCCAAAAAAGCCAAAGAAGGAGCGAATGGCTGTGGTGTCACAGCAGACTGAGAAAGTCTCTTTTTTCCCCCCCAAGATGGCGCCGCTGTAGTGGCTGCTGGTGGCAGGAGCTCTGTGCTCGTGTCATCCTTTTGTGTTCCTGATGTTTCCCTCTTCTTTTCATGTGGGGTTTTTGGCCTTTTGGTTGGGGACCCTTTGGGACTGTGAGACAAGGCTGACTTCTGCGGTGCTTTTTTGTGAACTTCTGGATCTGCCTCCCGGGAGCCTTTTGGCCATGGAGACCAGCTGCTGGGTGTCTGCCACACCAGAGTCCATTTGGAGAGACTGGAGGAGATGTGGATGAAGAGACAGGACTGCAGAGTTTGGAGAGACTGGAGGAGATGTGGATGAAGAGACAAGACTGCAGAGTTTGGAGAGACTGGAGGAGATGTGGATGAAGAGACAGGGCTGCAGAGTTTGGAGAGACTGGAGGAGATGTGGATGAAGAGACAGGGCTGCAGAGTTTGGAGAGACTGGAGGAGATGCGGATGAAGAGACAGGGCTGCAGAGTTTGGAGAGACTGGAGGAGATGTGGATGAAGAGACAGGGCAGCAGAGTTTGGAGAGACTGGAGGAGATGTGGATGAAGAGACAGGACTGCAGAGTTTGGAGAGACTGGAGGAGATGTGGATGAAGAGACAGGACTGCAGAGTTTGGAGAGACTGGAGGAGATGTGGATGAAGAGACAGGACTGCAGAGTTTGGAGAGACTGGAGGGGATGTGGATGAAGAGACAGGACTGCAGAGTTTGGAGAGACTGGAGGGGATGTGGATGAAGAGACAGGACTGCAGAGTTTGGAGAGACTGGAGGAGATGTGGATGAAGAGACAGGACTGCAGAGTTTGGAGAGACTGGAGGGGATGTGGATGAAGAGACAGGACTGGAGAGCTGGACAAGCTTCACAGTGTCTTGGCTGAATGAGCAGGTATCAGACACCTCTGTCTCCTTGGACGTATCCTCACTCATCCATGCCAACTGGACACTAGCTGAGAGTTGGTGGGCGGCCGAGGGTGGAGCCGACTCTCTTGGTTGCTTTGTTGGGTCTGCTCCTGTCCCCCCACCCCAGCAGACGATGGTGAGGAACACCGCAGAGGCCACCACAGTGTATATGTTTGTTGTTGTTGTTTTACTTTTGTGGCTGTGGGTAGAAGTGGCTGGTTGCATCAGCTCGGCTCTTTTAAATGTCTTTAAGCGTTTACCTGTTTCTCACCTTTTTTGTAAGGGGCACCGGAAGCTGGCAGACGATCCTGTTCTGTCTCACAGTAATGTTTGATCCTGTTCTGTCTCCCTGTAATGTTTGTCTGATCTTGAATGGGATAGTGCTGAAAATCTTCATTTCCCCTCTGGGATTATTAAAGTATTTGTGATTGTGAGAGTGAAAAGAAGAAACCCTGGAGGAGCAGTAACACGCTGCCCCTCCTTCCCGCCCCCTCCCCTCTCTCTCTCTGCCTTAAATGACTTTGCCTTCTTGTGTGGAGTGCATGCCAAAAACATTCACGGGCAGCAAGGTAAAGAAGTTTTGACTTCTTTTATAAGTGTAGCAACATGGTTGTTAATGTTTTGTGTGTTGACAGCTCAGCTTGCCTTGTTTTTGTGTTGTTTTGATCGTTAAATTGAGGATATTTTAAAGTATATCAGATTGATAACCAAGTGTGCATTCTTTTACTAAAACATGGACTTTTGTGGAGGCTAGAAGCAATTATTCATGTTTACATTGTTTCTTAGGGTGAACTCTGCTTCACTATACAAACTTTTACGAGCTCCACTTACACACCATGTTCAAGAACCAATTAAGTTCGTAAATGGAGTTTCCACACTACTGGTAAAGCAAAAGATGAACTTATATTGGGGAGAAATACAATATGGTTTGTTCCATTTTCACATTTTTAATCTTAGCCTTTCTCCATGTCTATTACTGATCATTCATTCACACCATATCTTTTAAGTGTATATCGACAAACAGAGGAGTACCGTATATCTTGGACTATAAGCCACTACTTTTCCCTTAAACTTTGCACCCTGCGGCTTATAAAACGGTGCTGCAAATTTATCGGACACCCATAATGCAAATACTTTTTATTAAAATACACTTAAATGTTGTGTAATTGTTTGTGCTATGGTGCCATCCTTTGGACGAGTTTGCACAGTGCAGCTGCTGCTATGTGAATGAATCCCTGCTGTTTAGAGCTTTGAACTGGAAGTAGCCGTCCATAGCGTTTCTACTCGTATGGATTCTTCATCACTCCAAACGTTTGTAAGTTTTACAATATAACTAAAACTATTCTTACTTACTAAAGCGTCCCATGTGTGATGTCTGTAGGAGTGTTTTCATGCATAGTTGTACATGCTATTGTAATGTAATCAAGGTAGCGTTGTTAGCACCAGCTAATATGCTAACGCGTTTACGAGTGTCTGTGTTAGTATTATTAACTTATAATGGCATTACTTTTTGTATTGTTTCACTTTCACAAATTCCTCAGTAAATTCACCAGAGAGTCAGCGTGGAGTTATTGAGTCTGTTTAGCTGATTGAGAGCTAGCTTGCGCAGCTAGTGGGTCCATGACTCCTGTTTTGTTTGATCAGCCGTTTTACTGCCGTGTTAAAACTCCATTTGGAAACAATTAAGGTATGCAAATAAACATTTATGAAATATTTCTGTGTAAATAACTCATTTCACAACTTATATATCTGTGACTGTGGCTAATAAGTGGGAAACTATTTTTCCCCTCAAATTTAGTGGGTGCAGCTTATATACCCGTGCACTCCATAGTCTGGAAAATGTGTTCAATTGATATGTTGGCTTACTTGGAGGTGGCCCCGGGGCCATGGGAGGCTGACCCAGGCTGGGAGGTGGTATCTGTGGGAAGCCAGGTGAAGCCAAGCTAGGTTGCCCAGGCATCATTCCCTGCTTTTGGAGACGAGTCCTCCTCTTCTCCTCAAGCTCCTTTTGGATCTTGTAAATCTTCTCTGCTAGGAGGTGGTAGTACTCCGCCTTGAGGGAAAGGAGCAAAGAGAAACCAGAGTGTTGCAGGTCATTCACATGCCATCCACTTCTTGGACACAAATGTGACGGCCATGTCTTACCCTACTGTTGGCGGACTCGTACATGTCCCCCTCTACTTTTCGAGCATACGCCACCAGATTTTCCATCCTGCGGTCCTTCAGGGCAGCGGGGTCAGGAGTGGGAAAGATGGCTTGCACCCTGCTCACACATACAGTACATACATTTCAATGTTGACTCCTCCCACACTGTAAAGGACAACAGGTATCAAAGTAGATACAGTATCTAAAATGGTATGAATCTTGTTTTGACTGAAATATTGTGGTTGCTCCATAATACTCTCGACATATCGTGATAATGCATGCTGATGACACAATTCCGATAAGTCCTGCGAGTGAACAAAGGCGTCCCTAACTTGCTAGCATGCTAGAGGATAACGTCCCTCCACAGTGCACTTTCTAAATGATTCATCCTTGGCTCCTGGCCACAAACAAAGTGTGTTTCTTACAAAGGGATTAGAAGACAAGGAATAGCAAACATGAGGATCCAACAATGCTAACCGCTAAGCTAGATCTCTTGAATGTAATTGAGTTGGGAGGATCGATACAAATATCGACAGTAGCGATAGTTAAGTAAATATACTGTAGCATTGGTATATGGTTGATACTACAGGGATTAGTAGGGGTGAAACGATTCCTTTTAACGACTCAAATCATATTTTGAGGTTGCCTTCGATGCGGAGACAATATTCATTTATTTAGAAGGATAATACAGGATTTCCCCTAAACTGCCAAGATACCTGTGGCGGTGGGGGTGTGGTCACCATGACATCAAGTAATTTGCATAATTTCTATGATGATATGGTTTTCTTTAAAAAGGCTAAAAAAATGTATATATACATTTGAAATAAATCTGTTATCATGTCTTGTAGAAAGTAGTGACTTCTGTCCCTGACTAATGAGGCTGCATCGAGCGTGACGTCACACTTGCTTGGCGCTGTTGCTCTAGTTGGACTTTCTCTTCTTAAAAGTTGCAACTGTCTTTCTTAATATTTGCACATTTTGTAGATGTCCGCGGGTATATCTGCAATATATATAAAAAAATCACGTCCACATCACAGACATGCTGACAACGCTCCAGACAATGGCGTGCGTTTTGTTTACATCCAGTTTCGGTTGTGCAGTTTTCAGTGATCAAAGTCTTTCTTCGGTGGTCAGGTTTTCGGTACATCACTTGTCAATAGTGCGCAAATAATAGACTATACATATCAATTTATACTGTAACGACCAGCTAATCTTAATGTTTTATGTTTGTGTGGTTTGGATTTGATGTCAGTTTTTCCCATGTTTGCAAACACACCGTCCGTGCCTGAAAGGTGATTGGCGGAGAATGAGGAAGTGTTGTTGTTGCTCACGGAGACGAAAGTGTTTGCACGGGAGGTAAAACCTGTTGGAATTGTGCTGTTTGTTATCAGAAGGTTGGTAATAAAAGTTAAAAATAGCGTCTGATTTTGTGTGATTTCTTCTGGGGGCTACAATATATTATATTACTTACATTTGTTTTCACGTAAAAAAAACCCCAATAACCTTATTTAAAAGGTGTGGCAGTAATCAAAGTACATTAAAGAGAAACCCTGTAATATCTGAAAAGATTCAGTGAGTTATCATTAAAAGTCATACATTTCATATTAAGTCTGCCATTCTTAAATCCAATGTGTTCTTTCTCCTAGTATTGATAAAATACATTGATTGCCTTTATGTTAGAGCGATATTGACTATAAACCACTACATTTTTCCTACACTTTGAACCATGCGGCTTATAAAACGACGCTGCTAATTTATGGACATTTCTTCGCTGACAATGCAAATGCTTTTCATTAAAATACACCTAAATGGTGTGTTATTGTTTGTTTGTTTGCGCCATCTATTGGATGAGTTGGCTTACTGCAGATGCTGTGAAGTGAATTAATTCCTGCTGTTTCGAGCTTTGAACCGAATATGGAAGTGTTGTTCCGTCTTTTAGATGTCCATAGCGTTTTTACTCGGATGGATTCTTCATTCATCCGTCCAAGCAAGGTTTGTAAGTTTTACAATATAACTAAAACTATTCTTACTTACTAAAGTGTCCCATGTGTGATGTCTGTGAGAGTGTTTTTTTGTACGTGCTATCGTAATGTAATTAAGCTACTAGCGTCATTAGCATTAGCTAATATGCTAACAGGTTTACGAGTGTCTGTGTTAGTATTATTAACTTACAATGACATTCTTTTTGTATGGTTTCACTTTCACAAATTCCTCAGTAAATTCACCAAAACGTCAGCGTGGAGTTATTGAGTCTGTTTAGCTGATTGGAGAGCTAGCTTGCGCAGCTAAACACTAGTGGGTCCATGACCATGACTTCTGTTTTGTTTGATCAGCCGTTTTACTGCCGTGTTACAGACACCGTTTGGAAACAATTAAGGTATAAATAACATTTATACCTTAACATATAAATAACAAACATTTACAACTACTTTCGTCCCAGTATATATCTGCGGCTTATAGTCTGGTGCAGCTAATACATGGAAATACATTTATTCTTTCTAAAATTTGGTGGGTGCGGCACTCCATAGCGCGGAAAACATGGTATCTTCCAGAAGGCTAACTTGCCGAACACAGATCAATGTAGTTGAATCTTAGGAATATAAATGAATAGGCCGATGTAGTGGATGAATCATTACACCTCTGTGTTTTTTAGTATCACAAAATAGTTTGGGGGTTTTTTGTTATCGTTTACAAACTCAGGAAATGAGAGCCAAGAGCAGTAAATGCTATACATTTCATATTGTAATAATATTTTTGTCACTTTAAGCACGAAAGTTGGTATGGCCAATTACCCTTCTATATCGATCCTTGGTGTTGGATCGATACACAATTTTGTAGCAATGCCAAAAGGTGATGTAAAGTATCTAAAGAACAGAAGAATAAGTGTTTATTAAATGTTACAGAATTGTAGACAGAACCATGTTACAACAAAAAGTAACCAGAGTTTAAGAGTAAATGATGAAATATATGAATGATAGTTTGGAGAAAAGAATACAAGAGGAAATGAGGATATGTTACACAGCATACGTCAGCAGCCAAAGTCACCTCTTTTCAAACGCTCCAATGATCAAATAACATATTGTGACATATGATGAAGCCCTACTTTTGCTGATCTAAGACAGGAAGGTGCATATGACAAAGTGGTGGGACTGGAGGGAGGAAGCGGACTCACAGCTTGTGCACAAGGTGGTTGCGGAGGTCTTGCGTGATGTCTTCGTGCCAGGACTTCCTCATGGCCGCAGAAGGAGGCGCCGCAGTGGGCATGGAGCCCAGGTTCCCCACACCATCATTCAGCAAACTGGGAAAGCATTTGGCACTGTATGTTAAGCATTCCTTTAAGCCGAGGGTCGGCAACCCACGGCTCTTTAGCGCCGCCCTGGTGGCTCCCGGGAGCATTTTCAAAAATGTATGACAATGTAAAAAGATGGGGAAAAACATACTTTGTTTTAATAATGTTTCTGTAGAAGGTAAAACATGACACACACCTTCCTAAATGTTTAATATGTTTGTGTTTCACTGATGAGAGTACTGTTTGTTTACATGTACAACTCTCTCTGACGCTGCCACAGAGAGACGTGTTATATGCCACTCCTTATTTGTCTCATTTTGTCCACCAAATGTTTTATGCTGTGTGGGAATGCACAAAAGTGAGCTTTGTTGACGTTATTGACTTGTGTGGAGTGCTAATCAGACATATTTGGTCACTGCATGACTGCAAGCTAATCCATGCTAACATGCTATTTAGGCTAGCTGTAAGTACATATTGCATCATTATACCTCATTTGTAGCTATATTTGAGCTCATTTCATTTCCTTTACTTATGTCCTTGTGTATTTAATTTATATCTGCATGTCTCATGACACATTATCTCTATGTAATATTGGCTGCATTTCTCATAGTTGTTTGTGTGCCATGTTGTTCCAGACCACAGCAAACGTTACCCAGCTTGCAAAGTTTGTAATAAATCCAATAGAAGAAGACAGTTTTCTCTAACTTGGAAACACACATCCATACCTTTGGCCATTCTAAGACAGTCATTACCAGGAGTTATCTCACCCTCTGAGAAGTTGTACTCATGTTTTACAATGTTGTAAAAATGTGTAGAATAAATATTACATTTCTGTCAACAAAGATTTGAGTCAGCCTACGACACATAGTCATTTTGATAGTAGGCTAATATAGACACTTCCATCATGTGTTGTCTTCATTATAACACTTATATAAGACTTTTAAAGTCATTTTGATAGTAGGCTAATATAGACACTTCCATCATGTGTTGTCTTCATTATAACACTTATATAAGACTTTTAAAGTCATTTTGATAGTAGGCTAATATAGACACTTCCATCATGTGTTGTCTTCATTATAACACTTATATAAGACTTTTAAAGTCATTTTGATAGTAGGCTAATATAGACACATGTGTTGTCTTCATTATAACACTTATATAAGACTTTTAAAGTCATTTTGATAGTAGGCTAATATAGACACATATGTTGTCTTCATTATAACACTTATATAAGACTTTTAAAGTCATTTTGATAGTAGGCTAATATAGACACTTCCATCATGTGTTGTCTTCATTATAACACTTATATAAGACTTTTAAAGTCATTTTGATAGTAGGCTAATATAGACACTTCCATCATGTGTTGTCTTCATTATAACACTTATGTAAGACTTTTAAAGTCATTTTGATAGTAGGCTAATATAGACACATGTGTTGTCTTCATTATAACACTTATATAAGACTTTTAAAGTCATTTTGATAGTAGGCTAATATAGACACATGTGTTGTCTTCATTATAACACTTATATAAGACTTTTAAAGTCATTTTGATAGTAGGCTAATATAGACACATATGTTGTCTTCATTATAACACTTATATAAGACTTTTAAAGTCATTTTGATAGTAGGCTAATATAGACACTTCCATCATAACACTTATATAAGATGTTGAATTGTTTGTGTGTCCAGACAGATGAGTTTTTTGTATTTTTGGTCCAATATGGCTCTTTCAAGCTTTGTTTTAAGCAACGGTGAGTCCTATGTTAGCCAGTCCTACCTCTGCGCGTTGATGCTGTTTTGCAACATAGCATCTGGCAGAAGGGACGTCTGAGGGTTGGGGGCCTGCACGCCACCATTCACTCCAATAGAGTTTCCTCCTGGATAAAGAATTTGAACATTCTGAATGCAGAAAGAAAAACTCTATACAGCAGTTCATTTTCACGGGAGACAAACTGACCCATGGCATTCAGATTCCGCATCCCAGGTTGCCCTTGCAGTCCCTGGTTTGGCATGTTGGCCTGGGAAGGCTGCTGTTGCATCTGGTTGCCCTGGTAGGTAAGGCCGAGGGCAGCATAGGCCCTCTCTATGGCGCTGGGATCGATCTGGTTTGGCGGGTTCAGGTTTGGAGTACTGGACTGTCCACCTGACACCCCTGAACCTAAGGAGTTCACCAAACCGAGCCCTGCACTGCTGACAAGCGCTGCGATGAAGGCAGGAAAGAAAAACAAGGTTATTTTTGAAGAGATGCAGGAGGAGGCTGAAACAAAGGTGGATCATGTAGCGGATGTCAGGTGGAAATGTACATCCATATATCACTGATCAACCAATGATTGCAGGTTAACAATATTTGAAATAAGCACTCGTGTAATCACAACATATAATAATAATCAGGGCTGTCAAACTTTAACGAGTTAACACATGCTAAATCACAAAAACTCATCACATTAAATCTTGTATTAATGCAGACTAATCACACACTTTATTTTGATCTCACATGTTCCTTGACTATAACCACGTATGGGTCCATGAAAGGCGGTGTGGGGCGGTATACGGTCAGTAATCTGGTCAACACAACCATACGCCAGTGCAAGCATGAGTGAGGAAACTCACACTGCCAAAATACACACAGTCAGACTTCTTCTGGCTCTCAATGAAGACGGACGCTCCCACTCCCACTCCCACATCCACTCCCCCTCCCACTCCCACTCCCTTATTTCAAAGACACCTGGGATGTTGACACTGTTCCGTGACACTGAGCGGAGAAACTTACAAGTTTTTGACAAAAACGTCGCCAAAGGAGTGAATCACTTTCAATCAATCAATCAATCAATCAATGTTTATTTATATAGCCCTAAATCACAAATGTCTCAAAGGGCTGCACAAGCCACAACGACATCCTCGGTACAGAGCCCACATACGGGCAAAGAAAACTCACCCCAGTGGGACGTCAATGTGATTGACTATGAGAAACCTTGGAGAGGACCGCATATGTGGGTAACCCCCACATGGTACATGCAGCACGTCATGGATCATGGTACATGCAGCACGTCACGGACCATGGTACATGCAGCACGTTTTTAGATTGATTGATTGAGACTTTTATTAGTAGGTTGCACAGTGAAGTACATATTCCGTACAATTGACCACTAAATGGTAACACCCCAATAAGTTTTTCAACTTGTTTAAGTCGGGGTCCACTTAAATTGATTCATGATACAGATATATACTATCATATATACTATCATCATAATACAGTCATCACACAAGATAATCACATTGAATTATTTACATTATTTACAATCAGGAGTGTGGAGGGGGGGTGGGGTGGGGGGGGGGTAGTGGACATAGAGAGAGAGAGAGAGAGATCAGAAGGCATAAGAAAAAGAATCTGCATTTGATTGTTTACATTTGATTATTAGCAATCCGGGGAGGGTGTTAGTTTAGGGTTGTAGCTGCCTGGAGGTGAACTTTTATAGCGGTTTTGAAGGAGGATAGAGATGCCCTTTCTTTTATACCTGTTGGGAGCGCATTCCACATTGATGTGGCATAGAAAGAGAATGAGTTAAGACCTTTGTTAGTTCGGAATCTGGGTTTAACGTGGTTAGTGGAGCTCCCCCTGGTGTTGTGGTTATGGCGGTCATTTACGTTAAGGAAGTAGTTTGACATGTACTTCGGTATCAGGGAGGTGTAGCGGATTTTATAGACTAGGCTCAGTGCAAGTTGTTTAACTCTGTCCTCCACCTTGAGCCAGCCCACTTTAGAGAAGTGGGTAGGAGTGAGGTGGGATCTGGGGTGGAGGTCTAGAAGTAACCTGACTAGCTTGTTCTGAGATGTTTGGAGTTTAGATTTGAGGGTTTTGGAGGTGCTAGGGTACCAGGAGGTGCATGCGTAATCGAAAAAGGGTTGAACGAGAGTTCCCGCCAGAATCCTCATGGTGCTTTTGTTGACCAGAGAGGAGATTCTGTAGAGAAATCTCGTTCGTTGGTTGACCTTTCTGATTACCTTGGTTGCCATTTTATCACAGGAAAGGTTAGCCTCTAGAATGGAACGTAGGTAGGTGACCTCATCTTTCCTGGTGATGACACTGTCACCTACTTTTGTACATGCAGCACGTCATGGACCATGGTACATGCAGCACGTCATGGACCATGGTACATGCAGCACGTCATGGACCATGGTACATGCAGCACGTCATGGACCATGGTACATGCAGCACGTCATGGACCATGGTACATGCAGCACGTCATGGACCATGGTACATGCAGCACGTCATGGACCATGGTACATGCAGCACGTCATGTACCATGGTACATGCAGCACGTCATGGACCATGGTACATGCAGCACGTCATGGATCATGGTACATGCAGCACGTCATGGATCATGGTACATGCAGCACGTCATGGATCATGGTACATGCAGCACGTCATGGATCATGGTACATGCAGCACGTCATGGACCATGATACATGCAGCACGTCATGGACCATGGTACATGCAGCACGTCATGGACCATGGTACATGCAGCACGTCATGGACCATGGTACATGCAGCACGTCATGGACCATGGTACATGCAGCACGTCATGGACCATGGTACATGCAGCACGTCATGGACCATGGTACATGCAGCACGTCATGTACCATGGTACATGCAGCACGTCATGGACCATGGTACATGCAGCACGTCATGGATCATGGTACATGCAGCACGTCATGGATCATGGTACATGCAGCACGTCATGGATCATGGTACATGCAGCACGTCATGGACCATGGTACATGCAGCACGTCATGGACCATGGTACATGCAGCACGTCATGGACCATGGTACATGCAGCACGTCATGGACCATGGTACATGCAGCACGTCATGGACCATGGTACATGCAGCACGTCATGGACCATGGTACATGCAGCACGTCATGGATCATGGTACATGCAGCACGTCATGGACCATGGTACATGCAGCACGTCATGGACCATGGTACATGCAGCACGTCATGGACCATGGTACATGCAGCACGTCATGGACCATGGTACATGCAGCACGTCATGGACCATGGTACATGCAGCACGTCATGGACCATGGTACATGCAGCACGTCATGGACCATGGTACATGCAGCACGTCATGGACCATGGTACATGCAGCACGTCATGGACCATGGTACATGCAGCACGTCATGGACCATGGTACATGCAGCACGTCATGGACCATGGTACATGCAGCACGTCATGGACCATGGTGCATGCAGCACGTCATGGACCATGGTACATGCAGCACGTCATGGACCATGGTACATGCAGCACGTCATGGATCATGGTACATGCAGCACGTCATGGACCATGGTACATGCAGCACGTCATGGACCATGGTACATGCAGCACGTCATGGACCATGGTACATGCAGCACGTCATGGATCATGGTACATGCAGCACGTCATGGATCATGGTACATGCAGCACGTCATGGATCATGGTACATGCAGCACGTCATGGACCATGGTACATGCAGCACGTCATGGACCATGGTACATGCAGCACGTCATGGACCATGGTACATGCAGCACGTCATGGACCATGGTACATGCAGCACGTCATGGACCATGGTACATGCAGCACGTCATGGACCATGGTACATGCAGCACGTCATGGATCATGGTACATGCAGCACGTCATGGACCATGGTACATGCAGCACGTCATGGACCATGGTACATGCAGCACGTCATGGATCATGGTACATGCAGCACGTCATGGACCATGGTACATGCAGCACGTCATGGATCATGGTGCATGCAGCACGTCATGGACCATGGTACATGCAGCACGTCATGGACCATGGTACATGCAGCACGTCATGGACCATGGTACATGCAGCACGTCATGGATCATGGTACATGCAGCACGTCATGGATCATGGTACATGCAGCACGTCATGGATCATGGTACATGCAGCACGTCATGGACCATGGTACATGCAGCACGTCATGGACCATGGTACATGCAGCACGTCATGGACCATGGTACATGCAGCACGTCATGGACCATGGTACATGCAGCACGTCATGGACCATGGTACATGCAGCACGTCATGGACCATGGTACATGCAGCACGTCATGGATCATGGTACATGCAGCACGTCATGGACCATGGTACATGCAGCACGTCATGGACCATGGTACATGCAGCACGTCATGGATCATGGTACATGCAGCACGTCATGGATCATGGTACATGCAGCACGTCATGGATCATGGTACATGCAGCACGTCATGGACCATGGTACATGCAGCACGTCATGGATCATGGTACATGCAGCACGTCATGGACCATGATACATGCAGCACGTCATGGACCATGGTGCATGCAGCACGTCATGGATCATGGTACATGCAGCACGTCATGGACCATGGTACATGCAGCACGTCATGGACCATGATACATGCAGCACGTCATGGACCATGGTGCATGCAGCACGTCATGGATCATGGTACATGCAGCACGTCATGGACCATGGTACATGCAGCACGTCATGGACCATGGTACATGCAGCACGTCATGGACCATGGTACATGCAGCACGTCATGGATCATGGTACATGCAGCACGTCATGGACCATGGTACATGCAGCACGTCATGGACCATGATACATGCAGCACGTCATGGACCATGGTGCATGCAGCACGTCATGGATCATGGTACATGCAGCACGTCATGGACCATGGTACATGCAGCACGTCATGGACCATGATGCATGCAGCACGTCATGGACCATGGTACATGCAGCACGTCATGGATCATGGTACATGCAGCACGTCATAGACCATGGTACATGCAGCACGTCATGGATCATGGTACATGCAGCACGTCATGGACCATGGTGCATGCAGCACGTCATGGATCATGGTACATGCAGCACGTCATAGACCATGGTACATGCAGCACGTCATGGATCATGGTACATGCAGCACGTCATGGATCATGGTACATGCAGCACGTCATGGACCATGGTACATGCAGCACGTCATGGACCATGGTACATGCAGCACGTCATGGACCATGGTACATGCAGCACGTCATGGACCATGGTACATGCAGCACGTCATGGACCATGGTACATGCAGCACGTCATGGACCATGGTACATGCAGCACGTCATGGACCATGGTACATGCAGCACGTCATGGACCATGGTACATGCAGCACGTCATGGACCATGGTACATGCAGCACGTCATGGATCATGGTACATGCAGCACGTCATGGACCATGGTACATGCAGCACGTCATGGACCATGGTACATGCAGCACGTCATGGACCATGGTACATGCAGCACGTCATGGATCATGGTACATGCAGCACGTCATGGATCATGGTACATGCAGCACGTCATGGACCATGGTACATGCAGCACGTCATGGATCATGGTACATGCAGCACGTCATGGACCATGGTACATGCAGCACGTCATGGATCATGGTACATGCAGCACGTCATGGACCATGGTACATGCAGCACGTCATGGACCATGGTACATGCAGCACGTCATGGACCATGGTACATGCAGCACGTCATGGACCATGGTGCATGCAGCACGTCATGGATCATGGTACATGCAGCACGTCATGGACCATGGTACATGCAGCACGTCATGGACCATGATGCATGCAGCACGTCATGGACCATGGTACATGCAGCACGTCATGGATCATGGTACATGCAGCACGTCATAGACCATGGTACATGCAGCACGTCATGGATCATGGTACATGCAGCACGTCATGGACCATGGTGCATGCAGCACGTCATGGATCATGGTACATGCAGCACGTCATAGACCATGGTACATGCAGCACGTCATGGATCATGGTACATGCAGCACGTCATGGATCATGGTACATGCAGCACGTCATGGACCATGGTACATGCAGCACGTCATGGACCATGGTACATGCAGCACGTCATGGACCATGGTACATGCAGCACGTCATGGACCATGGTACATGCAGCACGTCATGGACCATGGTACATGCAGCACGTCATGGACCATGGTACATGCAGCACGTCATGGACCATGGTACATGCAGCACGTCATGGACCATGGTACATGCAGCACGTCATGGACCATGGTACATGCAGCACGTCATGGATCATGGTACATGCAGCACGTCATGGACCATGGTACATGCAGCACGTCATGGACCATGGTACATGCAGCACGTCATGGACCATGGTACATGCAGCACGTCATGGATCATGGTACATGCAGCACGTCATGGATCATGGTACATGCAGCACGTCATGGACCATGGTACATGCAGCACGTCATGGATCATGGTACATGCAGCACGTCATGGACCATGGTACATGCAGCACGTCATGGATCATGGTACATGCAGCACGTCATGGACCATGGTACATGCAGCACGTCATGGACCATGATACATGCAGCACGTCATGGACCATGGTGCATGCAGCACGTCATGGATCATGGTACATGCAGCACGTCATGGACCATGGTACATGCAGCACGTCATGGACCATGATACATGCAGCACGTCATGGACCATGGTGCATGCAGCACGTCATGGATCATGGTACATGCAGCACGTCATGGACCATGGTACATGCAGCACGTCATGGACCATGGTACATGCAGCACGTCATGGACCATGGTACATGCAGCACGTCATGGATCATGGTACATGCAGCACGTCATGGACCATGGTACATGCAGCACGTCATGGACCATGATACATGCAGCACGTCATGGACCATGGTGCATGCAGCACGTCATGGATCATGGTACATGCAGCACGTCATGGACCATGGTACATGCAGCACGTCATGGACCATGATACATGCAGCACGTCATGGACCATGGTGCATGCAGCACGTCATGGATCATGGTACATGCAGCACGTCATGGACCATGGTACATGCAGCACGTCATGGACCATGGTACATGCAGCACGTCATGGACCATGGTACATGCAGCACGTCATGGACCATGGTACATGCAGCACGTCATAGACCATGGTACATGCAGCACGTCATGGATCATGGTACATGCAGCACGTCATGGATCATGGTACATGCAGCACGTCATGGACCATGGTACATGCAGCACGTCATGGACCATGGTACATGCAGCACGTCATGGATCATGGTACATGCAGCACGTCATGGACCATGGTACATGCAGCACGTCATGGATCATGGTACATGCAGCACGTCATGGACCATGGTACATGCAGCACGTCATAGACCATGGTACATGCAGCACGTCATGGACCATGGTACATGCAGCACGTCATGGATCATGGTACATGCAGCACGTCATGGACCATGGTACATGCAGCACGTCATGGACCATGGTACATGCAGCACGTCATGGATCATGGTACATGCAGCACGTCATGGACCATGGTACATGCAGCACGTCATGGACCATGGTACATGCAGCACGTCATGGATCATGGTACATGCAGCACGTCATGGACCATGGTACATGCAGCACGTCATGGATCATGGTACATGCAGCACGTCATGGACCATGGTACATGCAGCACGTCATAGACCATGGTACATGCAGCACGTCATGGACCATGGTACATGCAGCACGTCATGGACCATGGTACATGCAGCACGTCATGGATCATGGTACATGCAGCACGTCATGGACCATGGTACATGCAGCACGTCATGGACCATGGTACATGCAGCACGTCATGCCTGTGCTATGAGCTGTGTACCAACAAAACATGAAATAATACTTTACAGATATGCTTGTTGAAGTTATGGCTGTCCTACCACAGTGTTGTGTATTACAAACTCAAACATGTTTCGTGCTGACGTACAAGCTAGCTTATTTCTTTCAATAGTTAGCTTTTACGGCTAATACCTTGGTATGTCAACGTGTTAGTACACTAGAAAAAGAGTTCCTCAGTGTTCTCTCTTACAATAACAATGTTGCTACAGTTGGTTATTCTACAGGTTACACAACGTAAATGAAGTATTGTTGATGGTTCTTGAATGCATTTTAAAGTGATTTAGAGGTGAATTGACTGCTAACATTAGCCGATTTTTACATGTTAGAATGCAAAAAACCCTAGAAAACTGTCGTCTTCTTGTCTCTCAGGATTGTGAACGATGGGCACAATTCCCCCCAAAAAGGTGCCGTTTCCCTTTAATTTGACTATTGAATAAACCATGCACAGAGTGAACACTCTTGCACCCTGTTTGGAAGCAGCATAAAATGAAAAGCAACACACCCAGACAGGTCAATTTATGGATGCTGGCAAGTTTATCAAGTTGATTTATGGTGTGATGAGTTGGCTTATTGACTTGGGGGCCCGGGGCCTCCCCACATGCTGCCATCAAGAGGAACACTCACATTGCTGGTTTCTCTTGTCTCCAGCGTTTTTCAAAGGCAGGCATACAGGACAGTCATGTCGCGTGCAATTCTTCCAATGAGAGATGATCTGTCTTGATGAGGCACAATGCGCCACTGGAGGGGGTCACATGAAAAAAGGGGGACAACTTGAAAGAAATGACGACTTTGCAACGCTTTAGGAAAAATGACTTTGAGGTAGTCAAACGCTGGAGGACTCCATGACTGTGAGAGACTCACCTTGGCAGGTCTTGCCAGCCTGGCAGTGAGTCATGTGGTTGAGCACGTTCTTCATGGTGCGGCAGTGAGGCAGGTTGCACTGCCGCACTTCTCCGTTGGCCTGCTCCCTGCGTTGGCACTTGTGCGCGTGAAGCAAGAGGACCAGCTGCTGTTGAATCAGCTTACGCTTCTCCGGGTCTGCTGTAGGGGGCGCTGAGCAGGGACCTGCCCCCACAGCACCGAGTCCCACCTGGGCTGCTGCCGCGCCGCCGCCTGCAGGCTGCTGCTGGGAGTTCTAGAGGCGGAGAAGGGCACCAATGCTTTTTTACATTGCAGATATTGGGCAGAGGGGAGAATGACAAGTCCCTGAGAACTGCTGGGAGTTCTAGAGGCGGAGAAGGGCACCAATGCTTTTTTACATTGCAGATATTGGGCAGAGGGGAGAATGACAAGTCCCTGAGAACTGCTGGGAGTTCTAGAGGCGGAGAAGGGCACCAATGCTTTTTTACATTGCAGATATTGGGCAGAGGGGAGAATGACAAGTCCCTGAGAACATTACCGCCTGCAATGCTTTTAAAAGGTGCAATATACACATCACATCTTTCATATAATCCACAGTATTAGCGGTTTTTTCTTCATTTTTATTTGTATCACATGGTCACTACTGCATAGTTTCTCTTGTTATATTTGTATTCTTGTTGTTATATTTTCTATTTTATTTCCATTTATACCTCCATGAATGACTTTTTAAATTATATCTCAATTCAGTACACTGCTGCTGGAATTGTAATTTTCCTGTGGTAACTCTCTTGAAGGAATAAATCAAGTACTATCTATCTAATGCCTCCAAGTCAGGGCCTGTTAACTACATCATGAAGAGGGCCCAAGGGCTCAGGGGCCAGACATCAAAATGTAAATGTTTCATTAGAAAGTACCTTCCTTTGATGGTACGGATGTGTTTACTTCTTTACAAAGTAAACACATCCGCTTTCACACAGCACTGTCAGTAAATTCATTATTCTGCCTTCGTTGCTCCTTTCCAGCGTGCGCAGCGAGACAGATAGTTGACAGCATTAAGAAACAGAAGCTAAGTTTCGTGTCATTGACGTTCCTTCTTCTGAATTACTTTTCTTCCTCAGTTTATTTCTTTATATGTCTTTCTTTGATTAGGTTTGTAAGACTGAAAATATAAACATTACAAAAGTACGTTACATACACACAGCAAACATTGCTTACAGGTGGCTCAACACAATTGCACCTAAGGTGCAGCTTTATCGCCCTTTTATTTTTCCTGAGGGAACTCTCCTGAAGGAATCAATAAAGTACTATCTATCTATCGCCCTCTGTTGGTCAAATTCAGCGCTACATGTAGTCAACCAATTTTGATTGAGTGTTTAACAGACAAAAAACAACACGGCCACAAATACAAAAGACATCACAAAGTCAGCAATTTAAATACATTCATACTTTCTTGTCCAGTTGCTGTTAAAAGTCGGATTTCTGCGATTTACTTTGATTTTCTTTTTAGTGTCGATAGTGCCGTATTCTTCTACTCATCTACTGCTGCTTCATTGTGACACATATGTTTCACTGTTGCCCCCTGCAGGGTGGCGGGAGTACTACATACATGAGCAACCCTAGTTTGAATGGTTTCATCAAGACTATTTGGGGGATGTTCAGCCCGGATGTGGTGTTTTGGTTTCAAAGTCTTAATAGTCAATAATACCGTGATGTGTGACGGTGTCAAACGAAAGCTTGGTGAGTTTAGTTTTTTTCTGGCGCTTTAGCGTTGGCCGAGTCTGTAAATAAACTTCATCTCCCAGAATCCTCTGCGCAGTGCAGCACCGGCAAGGTGGTGGCATGAAACGCTGTAAGCAGGAAGTGAAGTGTGTTCGTACTCGTCCTAGATAACATGAATTGTTTTTTGGACATTAAATGTGTCCATAACTGCTTGAGTTATGTTGCTGACAAAAACAAAGAAAGTTCAGGCCAAAACATAACCTTTTTGGCGGAGGGAAGAAAGTCTGCATTCTGCAAAGCGTGCTTTCGTTTTGAGAGCCAGCCAAAAATACTGTTCAACGTGGGAAATACGAGTAAACTAAAAAGCTATTATTACATCCTCAATTCCTCCATCCATTTTCTACCGCTTGTACCATTTTCTACCGCTAACCCTAACCCTATGCCTCTGTGTGTGGACCAAACCTTTACTTATTCATCCATACTTGGCACCAAATATGCCTGTGTGTGGACCAAACCTTTACTTATTCATCCATACATGGCACCAAATATGCCTCTGTGTGTGGACCAAACCTTTACTTATTCATCCATACATGGCACCAAATATGCCTCTGTGTGTGGACCAAACCTTTACTTATTCATCCATACATGGCACCTAATATGCCTCTGTGTGTGGACCAAACCTTTACTTATTCATCCATACATGGCACCAAATATGCCTCTGTGTGTGGACCAAACCTTTACTTATTCATCCATACTTGGCACCAAATATGCCTCTGTGTGTGGACCAAACCTTTACTTATTCATCCATACATGGCACCAAATATGCCTCTGTGTGTGGACCAAACCTTTACTTATTCATCCATACATGGCACCTAATATGCCTCTGTGTGTGGACCAAACCTTTACTTATTCATCCATACATGGCACCAAATATGCCTCTGTGTGTGGACCAAACCTTTACTTATTCATCCATACTTGGCACCAAATATGCCTGTGTGTGGACCAAACCTTTACTTATTCATCCATACTTGGCACCAAATATGCCTGTGTGTGGACCAAACCTTTACTTATTCATCCATACATGGCACCAAATATGCCTCTGTGTGTGGACCAAACCTTTACTTATTCATCCATACATGGCACCTAATATGCCTCTGTGTGTGGACCAAACCTTTACTTATTCATCCATACATGGCACCAAATATGCCTCTGTGTGTGGACCAAACCTTTACTTATTCATCCATACATGGCACCTAATATGCCTCTGTGTGTGGACCAAACCTTTACTTATTCATCCATACTTGGCACCAAATATGCCTGTGTGTGGACCAAACCTTTACTTATTCATCCATACATGGCACCAAATATGCCTTTGTGTGTGGACCAAACCTTTACTTATTCATCCATACATGGCACCAAATATGCCTCTGTGTGTGGACCAAACCTTTACTTATTCATCCATACATGGCACCTAATATGCCTCTGTGTGTGGACCAAACCTTTACTTATTCATCCATACATGGCACCAAATATGCCTCTGTGTGTGGACCAAACCTTTACTTATTCATCCATACATGGCACCAAATATGCCTCTGTGTGTGGACCAAACCTTTACTTATTCATCCATACTTGGCACCAAATATGCCTCTGTGTGTGGACCAAACCTTTACTTATTCATCCATACATGGCACCAAATATGCCTCTGTGTGTGGACCAAACCTTTACTTATTCATCCATACATGGCACCAAATATGCCTCTGTGTGTGGACCAAACCTTTACTTATTCATCCATACATGGCACCAAATATGCCTCTGTGTGTGGACCAAACCTTTACTTATTCATCCATACATGGCACCAAATATGCCTCTGTGTGTGGACCAAACCTTTACTTATTCATCCATACATGGCACCAAATATGCCGCTGTGTGTGGACCAAACCTTTACTTATTCATCCATACATGGCACCAAATATGCCTCTGTGTGTGGACCAAACCTTTACTTATTCATCCATACATGGCACCAAATATGCCTCTGTGTGTGGACCAAACCTTTACTTTTTCATCCATAGATTTTGTGTGCCGTTGGAAGCTCTATGGGGGCTGCCATTTTGAAGAGGCCCCTACGTCACATCCTGTTTACATGCCGTACAAATCGGTGCGGCCATTTTCTAGAGCATCGACACTAGCAGCACTTCTGACTCATGTATTTCCACAATTGTCGTACCTTGTGTCAGCCTGTCTTAGAGATCACTTTGTGTGATCAGAAACACTTTAAATGTGGCCAAAATCTTGCTGTATAGCTTCAGGTTGCCGGACAACCACTGAGCTAGCATTTTAGCTAGCTCAGTTATTTGAGGATTTCATCAGCGAAGGGGTGTTTGTTCCCTAGCAAGTCTTTAATTGTGAGGAGACCGGACACAGCAGACCTTTATTACATCAAAGGAGGAGGCACTACCTGGACACAAGCTGATGAAGGATCGCCTCACACTGCTAGTTTGTGCTAAATGAATCCACTGC
The DNA here is from genome assembly GCF_033978785.1 of Entelurus aequoreus. Classification (NCBI taxonomy): domain Eukaryota; kingdom Metazoa; phylum Chordata; class Actinopteri; order Syngnathiformes; family Syngnathidae; genus Entelurus; species Entelurus aequoreus. The sequence goes on from NC_084755.1 coordinate 7,261,971, forward strand.
TCCTTTATAACTCGGACACTCCCAGAATGTTCAAATGTTGCCAGACACAAGGTAAAAATGATTTTCTTTTTTTTGCTTTTGGAGCGAATCAACAAGACTTGTGTGTGTGTTCAGTTTTGACATTTTAGCTTGCTGTAATGTTGTTGTGTTTGAATAAAACAAGAGATTGTTGAGCTATTACTCCCTTGTTGTGTTGGTTTGAGATATATATATATATATATATAATTAGAGATCTATTTATGTATACATCTCTATATTAGGGTTGTTCGGTATACCGGTACTAATAAAGTACCACGATACTAATTGATTGAAATCGGTACTATACCACCTCTGAAAAGTACCGGTACCAACCTTTCATGTGAATGCAGCTGTGTGGCGGTGACTACAGAGCCGAGGTGCATGATGTTGTATGCACACAAAGTGCATACAAGTAATAACATCTTGGAGAGGAAGAATGGGAAAAAACAACAAAAGAGGTGTGTGAAGTACAATATGGAGGTATTTGGGCTTCAAAAGCAAAAATAAAGGTGACACTTTAAACAAGGAAGCAACGCGCTTCGAGTGTTGCTTTAAAACAAATGTGGAGGGAGAAGCTAAGCTAACACGAAGAGAGGGTGAAGCGTCGGAGCCGACAGAATCAGAGACGAACTGATGGCGCTAACAAACCCTGTAGTGGTAGAAACTTCTTTCCACCTACCTAAAATCAACTGGAAAGGACGGCGGCCAGCTTGAGCGAACAAAGCTGTCCATGGAGTAAGTCACAATAATATTAATCATGATACTGGAATGATTGTTCACTCAGTACAAGTACAGCTTGCTGTCCTATCACAGTGTTACAAACTTAAAAGGCTGATGCAGAATTAAGGCTAACACCATAGCAGGTTCACTCTTACAATAACAATGTCACTACATCTTGGTTATTATTAGGGCTGTGAATCTTTGGGTGTGCCACGATTCAATTCAATATCGATTCTTGGGGTCACGATTCCATTCAAAATCAATTTTTTTTCAATTCAACGCGATTCTCGATTCAAAAAGGATATTTTCCCGATTGAAAAGGATTGTCTATTGATGGAATACATAGATTTCAGCAGGATCTACTCTATTGATGGAATACATAGATTTCAGCAGGATCTACTCTATTGATGGAATACATAGATTTCAGCAGGATCTACTCTATTGATGGAATACATAGATTTCAGCAGGATCTACTCTATTGATGGAATACATAGATTTCAGCAGGATCTACTCTATTGATGGAATACATAGATTTCAGCAGGATCTACTCTATTGATGGAATACATAGATTTCAGCAGGATCTACTCTATTGATGGAATACATAGATTTCAGCAGGATCTACTCTATTGATGGAATACATAGATTTGATCAGGATCTACTCTATTGATGGAATACATAGATTTGATCAGGATCTACCCCAGTCTGCTGACATGCAAGCAGAGTAAAAAGCTTTTATAATTGTAAAGGACAATGTTTTATCAACTGATTGCAATAATGTACTTTTGTTTCAACTATTAAATGAACCAAAAATATGACCTATTTTATCTTTGTGCAAATATTGGACACAGTGTGTTGTCAAGATTATGAGATGTGATGCAAGTGTAAGCCACTGTCACACTATTGTTCTTTTTTATAAATGTCTAATGATAATGTCAATGAGGGATTTTTAATCACTGCTATGTTGAAATTGTAACTAATATTGATACTGTTGTTGATAATATTCATTTTTGTTTCACTACTTTTGGTTTGTTGTGTGTGGTGTTTGTGTCTCCTCTCAATTGTTGTGTGTGGTGTTTGTGTCTCCTCTCAATTGTTGTGTGTGGTGTTTGTGTCTCCTCTCAATTGTTGTGTGTGGTGTTTGTGTCTCCTCTCAATTGTTGTGTGTGGTGTTTGTGTCTCCTCTCAATTGTTGTGTGTGGTGTTTGTGTCTCCTCTCAATTGTTGTGTGTGGTGTTTGTGTCTCCTCTCAATTGTTGTGTGTGGTGTTTGTGTCTCCTCTCAATTGTTGTGTGTGGTGTTTGTGTCTCCTCTCAATTGTTGTGTGTGGTGTTTGTGTCTCCTCTCAATTGCTCTGTTTATTGCACTTCTGAGTGTTGCTGGGTCAGGTTTGCTTTTGGAATCGGATTGCATTGTTATGGTATTGCTGTGTATTGTTTTGTTGGATTGATTAATTTAAAAAATGTTTTGAAAAATTACAAAAAAATTAACAAAAAAAATAAATAAAAAAATCGATTTTTTAAAAATGAGAATCGATTCTGAATCGCACAACGTGAGAATCGCGATTCGAATCGATTTTTCCCCACACCCCTATTTATTATACAAGTATTGTTGAGTTATTTCAAGCCAGAATGGATTTGCATTGCTCGCCCCTAAAAGCAGCCCATGATCACATGTTAGAAAAACATGTCTTCTTGTCTCTCATGAAGATTCCAAAAAAGTGCAGTTCCCCTTTAGCATAAAAACTGTTGTTAGCCCAAAAATCAAACCATTTAATTAATACTTTTTGTTTATGAATGTCTTAACTACATTGTCAATCAATTAAAATATGTATGTAATACAGTAAAAGAAAATGGTTTCCTAATATTCAGTACTTATTATCATGTCTCAAATAATATATTTTAAAATGTTACCTTTTTTATGTCACTTTATCACAAAGCTTTTTTGTTTAATCAGTTGTTTATGTTAAAAAGTGCAATTTCAATGAAATGTGCATTTGTAAGAAAATATGTCCTTGTTTTTTTCAACTATTTCCCCTGGAAGACGCATGGCTGGAAAGTGTCTTTTATTCAATCGCTCCAACAATCCAACAAATGATTCGATAGATTAGCGAAGTGAAGTGAATTACATTTATATAGCGCTTTTTCTCAAGTGACTCAAAGCGCTTTACATAGTGAAACCCAATATCTAAGTTACATTCAAACCAGTGTGGGTGGCACTGGGAGCAGGTGGGTAAAGTGTCTTGCCCAAGGACACAACGGCAGTGACTAGGATGGCGGAAGCGGGGATCGAACCTGCAACCCTCAAGTTGCTGGCACGGCCGCTCTACCAACCGAGCTATACCGCCCAAAAGCTAGCAAAACAAGAGTGAGGAGCACACATTTTCTTACCATTCCAGGCATGCCTTGACCCGCTGAGGCCTTCTTGTCCATGTTGAACATGCTGTTGGGCATTCCGGCCTTGTTCTGGAGCTGTGGGCTCAGCCCGGCTCCAGCAGACTGACCGTAGGGACCACCATAGGGGCCCGCATTGGCCATCATATTCATCTGTGGGTGGCCAGCAGAAAATGTTATATTGATAAATCAGGCACATGCTGTGGGCCTGGGGCAGTTTTTGCCTCATCCCTCACTTACAGTGCGAGTGAAAAATTCACTATTGACGTAATAGGACTGAAAGAAAGAGATGATAAAGTATTATCTGCTCACAGGTGCGACCTGGTGGTTGTTTGAGCACACTGCAACTAGCCCTGGATGGACCCACTCCTTAATGCAGGGCGACAAACTTGTTTTAAAGGCCTACTGAAAGCCACTACTAGCGACCACGCAGTCTGATAGTTTATATATCAATGATGAAATCTTAACATTGCAACACATGCCAATACGGCCGGGTTAACTTATAAAGTGACATTTTACATTTCCCAAGAAAATTCCGGTTGAAAACGTCTCGGTATGATGACGTATGCGCGTGACGTCAATAGTTAAACGGAAGTATTCGGACACCATTGAATCCAATACAAAAAAAGCATCGCAAAATTCCACAGTATTCTGGACATCTGTGTTGGTGAATCTGTTGCAATTTGTTTAATGAACAATGAAGACTGCAAAGAAGAAAGTTGTAGGTGGGATCGGTGTATTAGCGGCTGGCTGCAGCAACACAACCAGGAGGACTTTGACTTGGATAGCAGACGCGCTATCCGACGCTAGCCGCCGACCGCATCGATGATCGGGTGAAGTCCTTCGTCGCTCCGTCGATCGCTGGAACGCAGGTGAGCACGGGTGTTGATGAGCAGATGAGGGCTGGCTGGCGTAGGTGGATAGCTAATGTTTTTAGCATAGCTCTGTGAGGTCCCGTAGCTAAGTTAGCTTCAATGGCGTCGTTAGCAACAGCATTGTTAAGCTTCGCCAGGCTGGAAAGCATTAACCGTGTATTTACATGTCCATGGTTTAATAGTATTGTTGATCTTCTGTGTATCCTTCCAGTCAGGGGTTTATTTCTTTTGTTTCTATCTGCAGTTAAGCCCGATGCTATCACGTTAGCTCCGTAGCTAAAGTGCTTCGCCGATGTATTGTCGTGGAGATAAAAGTCACTGTGAATGTCCATTTGGCGTTCTCGACTCTCATTTTCAAGAGGATATAGTATCCCAGGTGGTTTCAAATATAAATCCGTGATCCACAATAGAAAAAGGAGAAAGTGTGGAATCCAATGAGCCAGCTTGTACCTAAGTTACGGTCAGAGCGAAAAATGATACGTCCTGCACTGCACTCTGGTCCTTCACTCTCATGTTCCTCATCCACAAATCTTTCATCCTGGTTCAAATTAATGGGGTAATCGTCGCTTTCTCGATCCGAATCGCTCTCGCTGCTGGTGTAAACAATGGGGAAATGTGAGGAGCCTTTCAACCTGTGACGTCACGCTACTTCCGCTACAGGCAAGGCTTTTTTTTTATCAGCGACCAAAAATTGCGAACTTTATCGTCGATGTTCTCTACTAAATCCTTTCAGCAAAAATATGTCAATATCACGAAATGATCAAGTATGACACATAGAATGGATCTGCTATCCCCGTTTGAATAAAAAAAATTCATTTCAGTAGGCCTTTAATGGCTGCCCTTAGTGAATAATATAAAAATAATTGGCCTCACGATGTAATTGCATAATTTTCTAAACATTTGATTATTAAATATAATTTTTTACATAGATTGTAAAAAAAAATCTGTAGGTTTTGCAATAAACACACGATAGCTCGGTCGCCAGAATTTCGCACTGTTTTGTTTTTAAATGGTAAAATTCTGGCGACTAAGATGAGATTTTTTTATGTTAAATCTATGAGTGTTTTTGTACTTTGCATTACTAGAAACGGAAAAACTTTTTACGGTAAAATTCTGCCAACTAAGCTGCCATTTTTGCTGCCCAAACATATACCATTGTTTTTATGGTGATACTGTTGTTGACAAAAAACAATATCACATTTTCCATCCATCCATCTTCTTCCGCTTAGCCGAGGTCGGGTTGCGGGGGCAGCAGCCTATCACATATCACATTTTTTACAGTAAAATTGCCAGTTTTTTCCTGTAAAACTATATTTACAGTGTACACTGTGATGGAAGATTTGCTTTTAAATCATAAGTCAAACTTATTTAAGTATTTATCGTTAATTTCACAAAACATTTTTTGGGAATGTATGACAACATAATATTTGATGCATTTTAGATGAAAAGATATGGTCCTGCATGCAGTTTGTGTATTTTTTCTGTCAAAATGGGAAGAATGAATACATTTAGTAAGAGAAGATAAAGTACTTTGTTAAGGCATAACATTTCCATATAAAATGATGTGGCCCCAGGCCATGAGTTTGACAGCAGTTCCTTAATGCTTCAGTCACACGCAGGGTTCTCACAGGAATGAGGCAAAAATACAACCGTACCTAATGTGCACAGCTGAATCCAATACTATCTGTTGAGTATATACTGTGATTGTGACTATTCTCAAGTTGTCACTGGTTGTAGAATGAGATGTTCACTAGCAGGGTTAGCGAGCCGCAATACCACAATCACCGCATATCAACCACTAGAAGTATATTGTTTCAATAAAGCACTTGATATGATAGAGTATGGCCCCCACCTGTGGAACAGCCAGCCAGAGACTCAGGACTGTAGTTAAATAAAGAAAAAGGCTAAAAATGCACCTTTTTAATCAGGCTTTTCACTAATCACCTGTTTTTTTATTATTGTATGGAGTTGTTTTCTATCTTCATCATTATTATTTCTACTATTACTCTCTCAATGTTATGTTTTTATTACCTTATTTGTGTAATATTTATATTACTTACAATTGAATTTTTACATATATTTTTAAAAATGGCATTAATTAGAGTTATTCTCCAGTGTGGACGCCTCAAAGGTGCACCCATTTAAATCCATGATGGGGAAACACTCCACACTTATCCATGTTTGGTGCATTTTAGCTGCTTGATTACAAAACTTTTACTTGGTGAAGTAAACAAGGTTGAAGTGTTTACCTTGTTCAGTGCTCCTGGTTGCTGTGGTCGTATCCCCGGCTGACCCCCGGGGCCCATTTGCTGACCCTGCTGCTGTAGTGTTTCGGCTAAAAGATTACTGTTGTTAGCCATGCCCGCGCCGCCAGGGTAGCCCATTCTTGATGAGCCGTTTATGACGTGCCCCGCCATCAAGCTTTGCTGGTGCTGTCCGCCGTTGCCCTTCTGGGGAGCAATCATTGCAATGGCCCGGTTGAGCGACGCCACCCCCCCAACCATGCCAACCTGCTGCATCAGTCCGGCTTGCTGCTGGCCGTGGGGGCCCAGGACCTGAGGTGCGCCGGGGGGCATGCCAACGCCTCCCATCATGCCCATGGAAGCCCCGGGCCCCGCGCTGTTGGAGGCAGCGCCCCCCTGCTGCGGTGGCGCACCAGTACGCAGAAGTTCCGACAACTGTTTGTGTTTTGCGGCGGCATCCTGGCTTCCGCCCACGCCGATCCCTCCGAGGCTGGTATGGAGTTGGTTGATGTCCCCTCCATTGGTCAGTCCCAAGTCCGAGGAACTGATGAGCTCGTCTGGGAGGTCGTGCTCCAGGTCGAAGAGTGAACCAAAATCTAGGAAGAAAAAAGCATTTACCAAGCAGCAGAATAAAAGATGTAGTCGTGCGTCTGCTAACAGAACAAATAGCATCTTTTACTTGGCCAACATCTGGACTCATCCCTTCCTGATTATTAGTTTATAGACACGTCACGCAGAGAATGGCGGCTGAAACCTTTAATGAACGAGAGAAGCCATACACAGGTGTCGGGATGTATAATGATACACCGTGGTAAAATTCAAGACGGATAGTATCGCCTTTTTCAATTGAGATTAATTGTTGTTGTTTATTTCGGACATGCATACAGTTACAATATGATACCGCATTTTTTCAATTACAACATGTCTGAAAAGAAGTAGGAAGAAGCAGATCTTTGTAAATCCTAACCCCAATGAGTAATAAATACTAACAAATAAATAGTTAAGTTACGATTTACATAAAACCCTGTTTGATTTGATTACCACACTTTGAGAAACTCACAGCGATTTTGCTAATTTCCTAGAGAAGCAGTTAGCTTAAATGCTCAAATAAATGTGAGATACATTATTGTTTTAAAAATAAAACTTGGTGAAAAGACTTCAGTAAGTACTTTTTAAGCATGTTCAACAATAACTATAACCGTGACATGAAGTTGTCATATCGTTACGCCGAGGTATGCAGTGGCTCCACCTACTTTTATACAAAACAAAATAAACATATGGACTATGGATTATTCTAATACAATACGATAAGACATGTACTGTTACTATTCTCTGCGCAATGAAAACACCAACTCAACACAATTAAATATGCTACAATGTGAGTTTAAAAGACAAATGGTGGTCATTTTTCAAAATGGTGGGTCAAACTTCTTAATGAACGACAGAGGCCACAAATTAGCACACGGTTAGTGTTGTCGTTTCAAAGTTTGATTGCCATAGAACCATGATTGGTTACCGCACTTTAAAAAACTCATGGTTAACATAACATGATGCGACATGTTAACATTGTAAGAATAAAACTTGGTTAAAAGATGTCAGAGTGTGTACAAGTACTTTTGAAGTACATTCAACATTACCGTGATATTATTGATAACCCTGACATGAAACTATCATATCGTTGCATGGGCCGATACAACGATAATTAAGACGTAATCAATAACAACAAAAATAAAACGTTCAATATAAATATTTGTTTTTGGTGGGAAGAAACCGGTAGTTACGAAGCTAGGTTGGTTGCACACTGAGCAGTGGGAGGGACAACCAATCAGGTAACAGTATCAACTATCTAGTTTGGTTGCACCATCTTATTGTCTTGCTGGTCCTTTGCTTGGAGTGAAAAGCAAAAGTAAAATGAAGTGCTGCAGAGAGCCAAGAAATTGTCCATGAAACATTAAAGTCACCTCGACAGAGTGGCTCTTTTTTGGATTTATAAAAAAACGGACCGTCGTCCTTAGCTACGCTCATCTTTTCTTTTCAACCGGCGTCCGTTCCCTATTCAGGTATACAGCTAGGAACTAAAGTGCAGGATTGTACAAATTAAATAACAAAATATACCAAATGTGCTACTTTAAAAATAATCCCAATTTCAATAATTACTGCTTTACATACATTTCCTGGCATACTCGAATAGGAATAACAGACCGAATAAATGTTACACATGGCGGTGCGCTTCTTTCTCATCATACATACCTGCTGTAAATGTGGCATTTTGTTAGTTGTTGCGGTCCTGTTCTGCTCGGGCAGTTGCACTTTCAGATGCAGGAATAAGTTTGTGCTGCTGCCTTTTTTTAAACAAACTTTGCAGCATGCAGTCATTTTGTTCCATGCCTCTTGCCACAAAACCAAACCACTGACGACACTTTTCTCTTCTTACGTCTGGCTCTCTTTGGCGTTAGCCATGTTTTGAATCTCTGCTAAGGAAGTAAGGGGGCGGGTGACGGCTACAGAAGCTCATGGAAGGTGGGGCGGGGTATGTCGGTGCTAGAGGAGAAAGTGAAATTGATGATTTTTTTTACGTCTGCAACAAAAAACTAGAAACTTTAACCGAGACGCCTAAAGATCACTACTCTTATGTGCGCTGTGAAAACATCCCCTGGAGGACATCACAGTGATAGCCGCTCTGCCGTCCCTCACTCCTTCAACAACACCCGGGAGTTGAACTTTGCTCCTAACGCCTGCAAAGCGACTCCAGGCCTACAGACACAACACCACCTACACCCTGAACAATGGGCATATGCACACACACCCCACGCCTTTGCCACCGCTTGAACCCCTTAGGTGCCATGGACGGCTGAGCAGCGCTTTAGATAGCACTAGCCTGCCACTGTAGACCCGTCCCCGTTGCAGGTTTTGTGGATTCTGTGTAACATGTTTATGTGTGCTTATGTCAATCTACTTTTTTCTTGGCCTCAGTCTGGACCCCCTCACCAAGAGCCCAGTCTAAAGTCCACTTTTTTTTTTTTTTACTCATGTTCTCCCCCCATCATTGACCTTTTCCCGCCTTCCAAGGGGCGTCCGTGTTCTGTCTCCCCGTACAATATATGTCTAATCTTGAACGGAATTGTGCTGAAAACCTGAATTCCCCACCAGAGATGACTAAAATCTGTCTTTTGCAGTGGCCGTACGGAAACTAATGTCCTGGTATTTTAAGTTCCGGGCACTACATGCAGTCCAATCTGTTACATTTTTATGAGTTACAATGAAATTATTCGAAGCAACAGAATATAAATTTGAAGATTTGTTTTTATATTTGAATGATTCAAATGTTTCAGCCCAAGCAAAGATGTCAACTGTTATCATCACAGCAAACAACTACTAGAGGTGGGGGAAATAATCCATTTTTAGATTAATTGTAATTTGGACATGGAAGATTATAGAATCGATTAGTAAATGTCAATAATGTATTTATTTATTGTACATAAAGTAATGCAGACAGTTCTAAAATGTGTCTGACTGCAGAGATTCGACCAGCTGCTTTATTATCTTCCCGTGTTGCACACATTTTCATTAATTTAAGAAATGTGGGAATTAATTTAACGGTTTTTTATTACAAATGCACTGTATTTTTTAAATTGCAAGTGATAAACGCTTATTAAGTGAAACGAAAAGAAATGTAAAATTGCATCAATATACATAAATTAAGGCTATGCCTACACTAAGTCCATAACCTCTTTAAAGGAATAATTATTTAGCCTAAACCCCGTTTCCGCCACACTAAACCAGCGTTTAAGGTTCCCCATCTCGGACAATTTTTTACACGGGTAAGTGCGCCGTGTATTTCTTGTATCTCCGACTCTTAGCTTTGTATGGACTCATTGATCGTTTACAAACTGAGTTTGGAGAGGAAGTGACATCAGAAAGACCACGCCCACACAGGAATACCTTAAGAGAAAGCCATTGCAGCTATTTGGGATACAACACTTCTCATACGGCAAGAGAACTTTCCAATGTCCAGGTCAGCTGTGATTCTACTTAGCCAAAAACTTTGTCCATTTGTCGAACGAGAGACAACGAGAATTCGGGCTACCGTGGATGTGATAAAAACATGCTCACTGGCCTAGTGGTTAGAGTGTCCGCCCTGAGATGGGTAGGTTGTGAGTTCAAACCCTGGCCGAGTCATACCAAAGACTATAAAAATGGGAGCCATCACCTCCCTGCATGGCACTCAGCATCAAGGGTTGGAATTGGGGGTTAAATAAATGATAAATAAATAAATCACCAAAAATGATCCCCGGGCACGGCCACTGCTGCTGCCCACTGCTCCCCTCACCTCCCAGGGGGTGAACCAGGGGATGGGTCAAATGCAGAGGACAAATTTCACCACACCTAGTGTGTCATTGGTACTTTAACTTTAACTTAACTTGAAAAGGGTAGCGTGTGCTTTGTATTACCTGGTCGTCGAGGGAAGACTATGGAAAACGGCAAATGCTTTTGGACTGGCAAAGCAGACTATCAGTTATTGACCGCCATGCATGTCGCGGACTCAACGTCTAGGTCCAGAATATATAAAGTCACCAAAAAGGAATGGACAATGAAGGTGAAGGCAAAAGAGTGAGGAGTGTCCTGAGCAGATATCTAGATCCCTAGATTGATTGATGTCAAATGTTCTTTATCACATTGTTTAGGTGTGTAATAAAGATGTGATTCATGTATGATGTCGCAGGTGTGATTGACTACAATAGGGCCCCACAGCCCACTGGATTCCAGTTCATTGAAATAGCACAACACTGGATATTGTTCAGATAAGTGACATTTAAGAACTTGCACACAAAGCAACACTGGAGGTGACTATGACGTGCGCATGTGTACTAGGTCGCGTTGCACCAGCTGACAGAGGGGGTCTTAAACCACCATTGTGTGTGTGTAAACAAGGATAAGGTTAGGCGGGATTTGCCCTGGATAACCTTAGCCGGCGCGGTTGGGAGAGTGGCCGTGCCAGTAACCTGAGGGTTCCTGGTTCGATCCTCAGCTTCTACCATCCTAGTCACGTCCGTTGTGTCCTTGAGCAAAACACTTCACCCTTGCTCCTGATGGGTCGTGATTAGCGCCTTGCATGGCAGCTCCCGCCATCAGTGTGTGAATGTGGAAATAGTGTCAAAGCGCTTTGAGTACCTTGAAGGTAGAAAAGCGCTATACAGGTATAACCCATTTACCATTTAGCCGGCTTAGTGTAAACGGGGCCTAAAGATGCATCAATAATCGATTTTTCATCGAATCGTAGCTCCTGAATCGTTATCGTAATGGAATTGTGAGGTGACCAAAGATTCCCACCTCTATAAGCTACCATGTGAGTTTGAAATGCAAATGATGCTCATTTTATTGAATATATGATGAATACGACTGAGCAAACCCTTCATTGTCTCGTTTCAAAGAAGAATATTCACAGGAAGACTATTCGTAAACATTGGGCATAAAATAAGCTGCATGATTATTAGAGCAGTGTTTTTCAACCTTTTTTGAACCAATGCGCATTTTTTTCATAGAAAAAATCCAGAGGCACACCACCAGCAGAAATGATTAAAAAAACTCAACTCTGCTGACAGTAAAAAGTCATTAACCAAGCATGCATCAACATAGCTCTTGTCTCAAAGTAGGTGTACTGTCACATCACGCCCCGACTTATTGCTGTTTTCCTGTGGGTAGTCTTTTACTTCTTGTCTTGCGCTCCTATTTTGCTGGCTTTTTCTCTGTTTTTGGTATTTTCCTGTAGCAGTATCATGTCTTCCTTTGAGCGATATTTCCCGCATCTACTTTGTTTTAGCAATCCAGAATATTTCACTTGTTTATATCCTTCATTGTGAGGACATTGTTGATTGTCATGTCATGTTTGGATGTACATTGTCTTTGCTCCACAGTAAGTCTTTGCTGTCATCCAGCATTCTGTTTTTGTTGACTTTGTAGCCAGTTCAGTTTTAGTTTGGTTCTGCATAGCCTTTCCTAAGCTTCAATGCCTTTTGTTTATTTTTGGTTTTAGCATTAGATACTTTTTTACCTGCACCCTGCCTCCCGCTGTTTTTGACATCTACAAAGCTGTTAGCTAGCGGCTGCCACCTACTGATATGGAAGAGTATTACACGGTTACTCTGCCGAGCTCTAGACAGCACAGACACTCAACAACAACACATCATTTGCGGATTATAATTACTGGTTTGCAAAAAATATTTGTAACCCAAAAAGGTGAAATGACATCATGTCCCACGGCACACTAGTGCTAATAATCAGAGGATGCATGAAAAGAAGAACAGTTTACAGCGTTCAAATTGGGACGCTGTAAACGATTCAACGTTCAAATTGGGACGCTGTAAACGATTCAAGTCAAGTCCAGCACTTTGCAAAAGGAGAAGATGGATTATTTGGAAAAGTGAGCAGCTGCTGCGGCGCATCGCCACTGCGCATCCAGACAATGGAGGCTGAGAGTGGCATTGTCGCTCCAACAAAAAGTGAAAACCACTCGGACTCGAGACGTGCAAGGAGACGCTTTCAAGTGCTCGGCGATCCTTTGAGAACACCAACACCATTAAAAACAACAAACCGACGCATGGCGTTGGGTCGCGATTTTGTGCGCTTTTTGCGCAACTTGGCTCATAATGTAGGCACAAACAATGGCTAGCTGCTTTACGACAATTGTCCGCTAATCCCCAACGTCTTCGCTGCTAATAAAACGTCGACCATTCAACGTGTATTGGCCCTCATTTTTCAGCAAATTCGACGTGTTTAGTTGTGTTTATACGCTGTTGAGCGAACCGACGCTGGTTTGTTTAGCTAGCCGGCTAACTAGCGCCGGCTGCTAGCTAGCTAGCTCCTTCTTCTTCAAATGCTGGCGATAAATTAGCGCTGTTCATTTTCTCACACTACGCGCGCATTTTTGGACATTTTTATATGGTGTCGGTGCATTTTGCTCACTTCAAAAGGCGGAAAGTAAACTCTTGACGAGTGGAGCGACGCGACTCTCCCATTGTTTGGAGGTAGCTAGTTAGCCTCAATGCTAACGCTTCAAAACAGAAAAGTCGCAACTACACGACTTGCAAAACATACTTTTTATTTGAAAGCAAACTATGTTAGAACCGCGCGTGTGGCCGAGTCGTGCAACTCGGCGTGGGTTGCAAGATGCGCAAATGTGACTTACTCCTGATAAACAAGAGAAATGTGCAGCAAAAGACATACATATATACATACATACATACCGTTTCCATCACTCGCAGACACGGAGAGAGCTGGCGAGGACAGCTTGGGCCTCTTGGCTGAAGGCGGGCCGGACTCCAAGACATTATCGGCCATATTTTTGGACAAATCCAAAAAAAAAAAGTTTTAGATCCACAGAGGCCTGTGATCGTCCCCCCACCGCTCGGGGGACGGGAGGGGATGTTGGGGAGTGTTCCACGGAGAGAGCAGCCCACTCCTCCCCTGGCGGAGAGTTAGTTTCCTCGCAGATTGGAAGGTGGAGTCATGGAGCCTCGGCCGCTGTGTCCCGGGATCTGTGCTCGCTCTTATCCGCCATAGTCGGCGACGCAAATCCCGAGTCCAAACGCAAAATCCGCCAAAACAGTTGGGAAAAAAAAAACCAAACTTTTTTTTAAAGTCTCATGCAAGGCCGGGGGGACCCTCAGCGCCCCGGACACACATTGCTGCAGAATCCCGGTGTGGAAATGTCATCAACTGGTGCCTGCATGTTCGCAGCGATTATCGGGGTCGTGCAAAAGGAAAAAGTGTCCACTTGATATATTGCACGAAGTCTAACGTCGCTGCATGCAAACGTGCAGACAAACTTGTCACAAAACATCAACAAGCGATGCTGAAGCAGACTTTATTCGCAGCCGACGTTGGCGCTAATTGCCAATCATTTTGATCCAATGAAGGTTTTCTTTGCAGGTTTATTGGTGGAAGTTGTAAGGTCGGAGAAACACTCACTGGTGGCGGAGAAACACTCACTGGTGGCGGAGATGTGTCGTCCAGCAGAAGATTGCATGAAAATGGAAGAATAATGAGTGAGTCTTTGTGATGGAGATGCCTTCTCTTTAAACCCGCCAGCAGTGCATTTCTATCATTGTCTACGCGGACTATTTCCTTCCTCCGCGACGCACACATTATTAATTGTCATGTTTATGGAGCAGCCCTTTTTTCCGCAATTTCCCCTCCTGGTTGTGATATGTCGCCTTCTTCCGCAAACACCTCACACTATTTCCTCCTCCACGGCCGCCTTTTCTATTCCCGCTGGCGTCTTTTCCCTCTCTCGGTTTTCCTTTTTCGCCCCGGTTGTCTCCCAGCCGAGCGTCGGT
>NC_084755.1:7284052-7299052 GCF_033978785.1 Entelurus aequoreus
TATATATACGTACATATATACATATATATGTATATATATATATATATATATATATATATATATATATATATACATATATACGTACATATATACATACATGTACGTATATGTATATATATATATACACACACACACACATATATATACATATATATGTATATACATATATATATAAATATATACACATGTATATGTATATACATATATATATAAATATATACACATGTATATGTATATATACATATATACTGTATGTATATACTGTACATACATATATACACATATATATATATATATACATGCATACACATACATATATATACACATACATACATATATACATACATACATATACGTATGTATATACATACATATGTATCGATATCTAATGTATATAAATGTAGATACACATACTGTATATATACACATTTATATATATCTATATATACACACACACACATATATACATATGTATATATATACACATATGTATACACATTTTTAGACACACATATATATATACACAAACATATATTGTATTTACACATTAATATACACATACATGCATATATATACACATACACACAAATATACTGTAAAAATATGCACACACACATACATACATACATATAGATACACACACACATATACTGTAAAAACACACATGCATGTGCACACACACACACACACACACACACACGCACGCACGCGCGCACACATTTGTGATGAATAAAAACTAATATTACGTTATCATAAATGAATGAAGGTTAATCACATCCGGGTTAAGGCTTAACCTGGAAGACGTGCGTATTGTTACACAGTCTGTGATCACGGCCAACTTCCTTTCAAAACAAAACTGAGGTTAACTTGTTAACTTGTTGGTATTGCAGCGACAAATGTTCTTATCATGAAGTTTAAAATACCATCTCTAAAGTGCAACATGTCCTGGAGGACAATGCCGCTAGCATGAATGCTACATGGACAACAAAGTACGCTGGCAGAGTTTACTGCGTCAATGTTGTCAACAAAAGTACCAGAGACAGCCACCTTAACATCAGTGAAGACCAAGTCCTGCAAGAAGATCTGTCGCACAATACCTTGAAGAGGGACAATTACAGCAACTAGAAACCAACTGTACTACACTAACAAGAGCATCAAGTTGCAACTACCGACTGGATGTAGATTTATTTAGTTTTGCTGGAGAACATTGGGTCGCATTGTACTGAAAAATAGATCAACACTGTCATCTGAAAAAGTGAAATAAGCTTGTTGGTTTCAACAACAGTTTCAAGGAAGAAGGAATGGTGTACTATGTCAAGTTGTTTACTACAGTATGGATTAGTAACTGTGCCTTGTTTGGAATCTTACTGCAAAGACTTTGTGCACTTCATTTATACTTGACTTACTGTCACCAAGCTTTGAGCAAATAATGACTTGTAGTTCAAGAAAACATTGGAAAAATGTCCTGTATGACATTCTGACTACCAAATTACATTTGTATCCAAATATTGGAGTATTTTCTTAAGCACATTTTATTTATGCAAGCAAATCAACTGTGATTAATCATCATTAATCACAGTTCAAGAGTGTGATTAATCTGATTTGAAAAATGAATCACTTGACAGCCCTAATGTACACTTCAAAGTGTGCATTCTTTTACTAACGTAGTGACCTTTGTCGAAGCTGGAACCAATTATTCATGTTTCCATGGTTTGTTACGGGGAACTCTGCTTCACTATACCAATTTACGAACTATGTTCAAGAACCGATTGGCAAATTGAGGTTCCACTGAACACATTTACCTGGTTCTATGGTGATGGTCATTCCAGACTGTAAAGGCTGCGAGCGGGACAGTTCAGGAGTGTCGTGGACATCCATGCCCAAATAATGTCCCACATGATGGGGGCAGTAGTGCCTTGCAGCCTGGGAGGAGGAAAAGAAGGAGTTTGCAAAATAATAGCCACAAACTGGAGATACATTTTTAATGAGGATACAACTTCAAACATGAATGAAATAATAAATGAACATCATACTGCAATTGATGACCAACTAGTCACGGACCACAGATGGCCCCTGTGCCGCACCTGCTGTAGAAGCTAACTGTTTATGTCCACTATAGTCTTAGCACTGTACTATACGTCTTCATTCCATGTCACATACATGGTTGTATTACGTCAGCACCAGGAGTTGTCAAATCAGCTGGCGGGTTTTTCCTGAGGGATAAACCAGGAAGTCCTTTAGCTATCGCCTTGTTTTATCATATATTACTGCCTTGTTTTATCATATATTACTGCCTTCGCATGTTTACTTTTGTATTCACAATAATGCAACACAAAATCCGTACTTTGGAGCAATGTTCACGGACTCTAGTATCTGACTTGCGAGCTTCCCGTCGCAGGCGAGCGATGATGGTCGTGGTTGAGGGAAGAGTTATTTGATGTTACAAAATATCGGATTTGTTGCATTAATGCGTTGTTGCAGCTCGCTCCTTTTTGAGCACGTCGTGAAAGGTGCGAGACGAGCAGGTGAAATGTGCTCTGGGGGTGTGGCCGCGGGATGTGAGGCTGAAGAGAGGCGAGGTGTGTTCAAATGTGCTCCGGGGTGTGGCCGCGGGATGTGAGGCTGAAGAGAGGCGAGGTGTGTTCAAATGTGCTCCGGGGGTGTGGCCGCGGGATGTGAGGCTGAAGAGAGGCGAGGTGTGTTCAAATGTGCTCTGGGGGTGTGGCCGCGGGATGTGAGGCTGAAGAGAGGCGAGGTGTGTTCAAATGTGCTCTGGGGGTGTGGCCGCGGGATGTGAGGCTGAAGAGAGGCGAGGTGTGTTCAAATGGGTTGAAATTAGGGATGTCCGATAATGGCTTTTTGCCGATATCCGATATTCCGATATTGTCCAACTCTTTAATTACCGATACCGATATCAACCGATATATGCAGTCGTGGAATTAACACATTATTATGCCTAATTTGGACAACCAGGTATGGTGAAGATAAGGTACTTTTTAAAAATAATAATAAAATAAGATAACTAAATTAAAAACATTTTCTTGAATAAAAAAGAAAGTAAAACAATATAAAAACAGTTACATAGAAACTAGTAATGAATGAAAATGAATAAAATGAAGTGTTAAAGGTTAGTACAATTAGTGGAGCAGCAGCACGCACAATCATGGACTGTATCCCTTGCAGACTGTATTGATATATATTGATATATAATGTGGGAACCAGAATATTGATAACAGAAAGAAATGGGGGGAGGGAGGTTTTTTGGGTTGGTGCACTAATTGTAAGTGTATCTTGTGTTTTTTATGTTGATTTAATAAAATAAAAAAAAAAAAACAAAAAAAAAAAACGATACAGATAATAAAAAAAACGATACCGATAATTTCCAATATTACATTTTAACGCATTTATCGTCCGATAATATCGGCAGGCCGATATGATCGGACATCCCTAGTTGAAATGCGTGCCTGTTGGTCAGTCTCTGGGCGGAGGTGTCACTGATGTCATATCAATACTTTTTTCCCCAAAAGATGTCGCGATCGGCCGATAAGAGTCCCAAAGATCGACCGGTCGATGGGTTGGCGACCCCTGACTTGGAAGCATTAAAAATAAGCAGAGTCAATGTGAATAAATGGGTACAGTAGATAAGAAGCTATGTATAAAGTGTCAGGCAGCTGAAGGAACTCTCATTCAGCTACTGTGAATAAAGAGTTGACAATTGTGGGGTTAGTCCATCCTAGGCCAGGAGAGTTGCTAATGTTCATATCCTCCCCCTCCACACCCCTGATTGTAAATCATGTAAATAATTCAATGTGATTATCTTGTGTGATGACTGTATTATGATGATAGTATATATGATAGTATATATCTGTATCATGAATCAATTTAAGTGGACCCCAACTTAAAAAAGTTGAAAAACTTATTGGGGTGTTACCATTTAGTGGTCAATTGTACGGAATATGTACTTCACTGTGCAACCTACTAATAAAAGTCTCAATCAATCAATCAAAGCCAAGTTAGATCATGTGTGTTGAACTGGAGACTGCAATAAAAGAGTCGTGTGTGAAACAAGCTCAGCTTCCTCATGAACAGGACATGATGTCACAGTTAAGGACGACACGCCCACACTCACCAAAGAACCGCAAGGTTTGGACTCCCAGAGCCGTTTCATTTTGCGCTTTTTACGCTTTCAGACCTTGCAAGACCTCTTGTGTCCAGTTTGAAAGCCGCAGCCGAAGAAAAGAAAGACAGACAGCAAAGTCTCCCAGTTGATTTTCATGAACTGTTCCATTGATTGACTTACTACTATTGGCCCAGTCCTACAATTGTATACAATGTTTAAATGCCTCTGGACAGCAAATTACATTTTAAAGCCATTTAATAACTTTGAATCCTTTTTATTGCACTGCGAAAACTCAGTTTATTGTTTCACATATGGTCTTTTATTGTAGCACTTTAAGATATATCTAAATGCAAATAAATTAGTTATTATCTCTGGCTGGCTTTGTGGTGTCCTACTATGTTTAGATGTCCTTGAACGCACCGTAAAAACACCTCCATCTTGTACATGGTCTCAAAGGATCACACAGCCTGTGGGTTTGATTAACATTAGTTGTTCAGACAGTAATGTGTTTGCATCAATTTAGTATGTCCTTTCTTAACGGGAAAGGACGTTAACGTCTCTTGTTTTCATGTGAGTATTTAAGCTGGCGCCAGTCAGCCCATGACTTTATCAAAGTGCAACTATCAAGCACGTTTTTACCATCATTTTAATTCAGAACGGTAATACCAACCTGGGGGAGTTTTACCGCAGTTATCATTAAGAGCGTTTATGGTTACATTCCTAACAGTGCGACTGGATACATTCAGTGGTGGTCATAAGTGTACATCCACTTGTAAAGAACATCATGTCATGGCTGTCTTGACTTTACAATCATTCTTATATTGTAGTTGTGTTGCTTTTCTGACATGGACTTGTTTCTTCAGCATTGTCCACACCTTTAAGTCAGGACTTTGGGAAGGCCATTCTAAAACCTTCATTCTAGCCTGATTTAGCCATTCCTTGACCACTTTTGAGGTGTGTTTGGACAAAGATTAGACCTTCTGGAGGAAAGTTCTGTGATCAGATGAAGAAACAAGTCCAACACATTTAGCTGAACTGCAGCAATTTAGTGGTCAAGTGGTCAAGCAGAAGCTTGTGGATGGCTACCAAAAGTGCCTTATTGCAGGTCAACTTGCCAAGCAAGCAAATATTAACATTGCTGTATGTATACTTTTCACCCTCACATTGTCAGTAGACACATAATAAATTCATCAAAGAAGCAAACTTCATGAATGTTTTAGTGAGCAACAAGTATGTGCTCCAATCACTACATCACAACAACAACAAGTATGTGCTCCAATCACTACATCACAACAACAACAAGTATGTGCTCCAATCACAACATCACAACAACAACAAGTATGTGCTCCAATCACTACATCACAACAACAACAAGTATGTGCTCCAATCACTACATCACAACAACAACAAGTATGTGCTCCAATCACTACATCACAACAACAAGTATGTGATCCAATCACTACATCACAACAACATAATAATAATAACAATAACAACAACAACAAGTATGTGCTCCAATCACTACATCACAACAACAAGTATGTGCTCCAATCACTACATCACAACAACAACAAGTATGTGCTCCAATCACTACATCACAACAACATAATAATAATAACAATAACAACAACAACAAGTATGTGCTCCAATCACTACATCACAACAACAAGTATGTGCTCCAATCACTACATCACAACAACAACAAGTATGTGCTCCAATCACTACATCACAACAACAAGTATGTGCTCCAATCACTACATCACAACAACAACAAGTATGTGCTCCAATCACTACATCACAACAACAACAAGTATGTGCTCCAATCACTACATCACAACAACATAATAATAATAACAATAACAACAACAACAAGTATGTGCTCCAATCACTACATCACAACAACAAGTATGTGCTCCAATCACTACATCACAACAACAACAAGTATGTGCTCCAATCACTACATCACAACAACAACAAGTATGTGCTCCAATCACTACATCACAACAACAACAAGTATGTGCTCCAATCACTACATCACAACAACAACAAGTATGTGCTCCAATCACTACATCACAACAACAACAAGTATGTGCTCCAATCACTACATCACAACAACAAGTATGTGCTCCAATCACTACATCACAACAACAACAAGTATGTGCTCCAATCACTACATCACAACAACAACAAGTATGTGCTCCAATCACTACATCACAACAACAACAAGTATGTGCTCCAATCACTACATCACAACAACAACAAGTATGTGCTCCAATCACTACATCACAACAAAATAAGAAATGATTGTAAAGTCAAGACAGCCATGACATGATGTTCTTTACAAGTGGATGTACACTTATGACCAGGACTGTATATGCCAGGGGGCCATGGCAGCATTGCAGCATAATGTGCTTACCCCCTTCTTATGGAAAAGGTCCAATATTTCAGAACTAAGGAACGTTTTTCTGAATTTTAATGTATGGAAAAATGTTGACGCTACCACCCACTGTTAATGGTTTTGCATTTTAGAGGATCTTATTGCCACTCCATCACGCCTAAACGGCCTCCATGTGACACAGGCGTGCCACCTTTAAGTGTTTCATTACCTTCAGCGCGTGGGCATCACTGCTCCCGGCCTTGACCATGCCGAGTCGCCTGAGCTGTCTGCCCAGCAGGGCCAGCATGGTGCTGTAGATGTGGTCCAGACTGACACCTGGGCAGCACAGGGACAAACAGGAGAGCTGGACCTCCAGAACAGCTTCATAAAGTTCTGCCTGGGCAGCGCTAAATCTGGCAGGATGAAGGGGAAAATGATTTAAAAGATGTAAAGGATAATATGTAATACATTTGTTACGACTTGGGATGATGAACTCACTGCCCGTTTACCGG
The DNA here is from genome assembly GCF_033978785.1 of Entelurus aequoreus. Taxonomy (NCBI): domain Eukaryota; kingdom Metazoa; phylum Chordata; class Actinopteri; order Syngnathiformes; family Syngnathidae; genus Entelurus; species Entelurus aequoreus. The sequence continues at coordinate 7,291,062 of NC_084755.1, forward strand.
CCACGTTCGGGTAACATCGCTGACGTAACCAAAATATTCACAACCGCCATCCAGGAGCACCATTTCACCGTCCTGAGGGAGGAGAGAGACCCTTCATGCTACTCAAGCCTTTGAGTCATGTACACTAACTTCCAAACTCATTTTTTCCTGCGCTTTATAAAAACGGTGCCGCCAATTTATGGATTTTTCTTCATTGACAGCCATAATGCAAAAAGTTAAAAAAACCAAAAACATATACACTGATCATTTTTGTTTTTACTACTGCGCCATCTTTTGGACAAGTTTGCTCACTGCAGGTGCTGCAGTGCTCTTCTTTTTAGAGTTTTGAACCGGAAGCACAAGTGCTGTTCTGTCTTCTAGCTGTCCATAGCAGTTTTACTGGTATGGACTCTTCATTCATCACTCCAAACAAGGTTGGTAAGTTTTACAATATAACTAAAACTATTCTTTCTTACTAAACCGTCCCATGTGTGATGTCTGTAGGAGTGTTTTCTTGCATGTAATGTAATCAAGCTAGCGTTGATAGCATTAGCTAATATGCTAACACATTTACAAGTGTGTGTGTTAATATTAACTTACGACGGCATTATTTTTGTATTATTTCACTTTCACAAATTCCTCAGTAAATTCAGCAAAACGTCAGCGTGGAGTTATTGAGTCTGTTTAGCTGATTGGAGAGCTAGCTTGCGCAGCTAGTGGGTCCATGACCATGGCTTCTGTTTTGTTTGATCAGCCGTTTTACTGCCGTGTTACAGACACCGTTTGTAAATGACTAAGGTATGTAAATAAACATTTACTAAATATTTCTGTGTAAATAACTCATTTCACAACGTATATATCTGCGACTTACAGTCCGGTGCAACTAATATATGGAACGATATTTTTCTTCTAAAATGTAGTGGGTGTGGCTTGAATAGAGGTGCGCTCATATTAGCCTACAGTAATTACTGTAGGTTACAGACTTAAAAACTGTTATTTCCATTCTTTCTGCCTGGTAGCAAATGATCAACATCCCATTCTTACCTTAATCATCTGGTTGTTGTTGATGTAGTGCAGAGTGTTGGCACGATTCCCTCCAGCTACCACCGGTGGATATGCCAGGAAATTAGCACCATGGAGTCGGTTCTCAAAATCAAACTGCAATTAATGTACAAAATATGCAGTTTATGTTTGTGAGAAGAAGTGCTAGTTGTGTGGCCTACTAAAAGCCACTACTAGCGACCACGCAGTCTGATAGTTTATATATCAATGATGAAATCTTAACATTGCAACACATGCCAATACGGCCGGGTTAACTTATAAAGTGACATTTTACATTTCCCGCTAAACTTCCGGCTGAAAATGTTTCGATATGATGACGTATGCGCGTGACGTCAACTGTTGAAGCGGAAGTATTCGGAGCCCATTGAATCCAATACAAAAAGCTTGGTTTTCATCTCATAATTCCACAGTATTCTGGACATCTGTGTTGGTGAATCTTTTGTAATTTGTTTAATGAACAATGGAGACTGCAAAGAAGAAAGTTGTAGGTGGGATCGTTGTATTAGCGGCGGACTACAGCAACACAACCAGGAGGACTTTGAGATGGATAGCAGACGCGCTAGCCGCCGACCTCACCTTGACTTCCTCCATCTCCGGGCCGCCGACCGCATCGGTGATCGGGTGAAGTCCTTCGTCGTACCGTCGATCGCTGGAACGCAGGTGAGCACGGGTGTTGATGAGTAGATGAGAGCTGGCGTAGGCGCAGAGCTAATGTTTTTAGCATAGTTCTGTCGAGGTTCCGTAGCTAAGCTGGCTTCAATGGCGTCGTTAGCAACAGCATTGTTAAGCTTCGCCAGGCTGGAAAGCATTAACCGTGTAGTTACATGTCCAGGGTTTAATAGTATTGTTGATCTTCTGTCTATCCTTCCAGTCAGGGGCTTATTTGTTTTGTTTCTATCTGCAGTTAAGCCCGATGCTATCACGTTAGCTCAGTAGCTAAAGAGCTTCGTTGACGTATTGTCGTGGAGATAAAAGTCACTGTGAATGTCCATTTGGCGTTCTGGACTCTCATTTTCAAGAGGATATAGTATCCCAGGTGGTTTCAAATATAAATCCGTGATCCACAATAGAAAAAGGAGAGAGTGTGGAATCCAATGAGCCAGCTTGTACCTAAGTTACGGTCAGAGCGAAAAAAGATACGTCCTTCATTTTCACGTTCCTCATCCACGAATCTTTCATCCTCGCTCAAATTAATGGGGTAATCGTCACTTTCTCGGTCTGAATCTCTCTCGCTGCATTGAAAACAATAGGAAAATGTGAGCAGCCCTTCAACCTGTGACGTCACGCTACTTCCGCTACAGGCAAGGCTTTTTTTATCAGAGACCAAAAGTTGCGAACTTTATCGTCGATGTTCTCTACTAAATCCTTTCAGCAAAAATATGGCAATATCGCGAAATGATCAAGTATGACACATAGAATGGATCTGCTATCCCCGTTTAAATTAAACAAATTCATTTCTGTAGGCCTTTAAAGAGCTGTTTGCAACACTGCACTTGTTTGACACTTTTAATGCACACTGTTAAAGTAATTGCATTTTATATATAATACAGAACAGTGACTCAGGTACTGTACAATATAATGTGAAATAAACAATAATAATAATGGCTGTTTTTTTCTCCAGCTGCAAGCACTTCCCACATTGAAAAACCATTGTGCTACTTAAAGGGGAACTGCACTTTTGGGGGAATTTTGCCGATCATTCAAAATCACTACGTAAGACAGGAACACATGTTTTTGTTTTTTATGCATTCTAACTTGTAAATTAACAAAAGTGTGCTTACAGCGGAGCCAAAGGGAGGTCCTCTATTCCGTCCATAAAAAACATCCAAAAAGCACCAACAATACTCCATTTACATTTGGTGATTTGAATATGAATTATTATTAGTCATATTGTTATTATAAATATTAACAAGTATTAGTCATATTGTTATTATAAATATTAACAAGTATTAGTCATATTGTTATTATAAATATTAACAAGTATTAGTCATATTGTTATTATAAATATTAACAACTATTAGTCATATTGTTATTATACATATTAACAAGTATTAGTCATATTGTTATTATAAATATTAACAAGTATTAGTCATATTGTTATTATAAATATTAACAAGTATTAGTCATATTGTTATTATAAATATTAACAAGTATTAGTGATATAGTTAGTATAAATATTAACAAGTATTAGTCATATTGTCATTATAAATATTAACAAGTATTAGTCATATTGTTATTATACATATTAACAAGTATTAGTCATATTGTTATTATAAATATTAACTAGTATTAGTCATATTGTTATTATAAATATTAACAAGTATTAGTGATATTGTTATTATAAATATTAACAAGTATTAGTCATATTGTTATTATAAATATTAACAAGTATTAGTGATATTGTTATTATAAATATTAACAAGTATTAGTCATATTGTTATTATAAATATTAACAAGTATTAGTGATATTGTTATTATGAATATTAACAACTATTAGTCATATTGTTATTATACATATTAACAAGTATTAGTCATATTGTTATTATAAATATTAACAAGTATTAGTCATATTGTTATTATAAATATTAACAAGTATTAGTGATATTGTTATTATAAATATTAACAAGTATTAGTCATATTGTTATTATACATATTAACAAGTATTAGTCATATTGTTATTATAAATATTAACTAGTAGTAGTCATATTGTTATTATAAATATTAACAAGTATTAGTGATATTGTTATTATAAATATTAACAAGTATTAGTCATATAGTTATTATAAATATTAACAAATATTAGTGATATTGTCATTATAAACGCTAACACAGACTAACTATTTATAGCCAATGTTGACATCATCGACTGATCAGCTGCTTCCTTGTGTCCTTGCTAGTCAAACTTTATTGTAGATGATAAATGGTGCCTCTTACCTGGATAGTAGAAGGACGAGGCCAATTTAGACCCCGAAATGAGAGAACGGCACAAAAAGACGCTTGATTCCACCCCCTTTTTCTTCACGAGGATTATATGTCATTCTTCATCCAAAAGGGAATATGAACATCCTAGCAGTCTAATGACAGCAGACTCTGTACAGTAAGTGATGTTTTATTGTGTTTATTGGCTCTCATGAAGTCTGCAAATGAGTAATAATCAGACAAAAAAAGCGAATGTCGTGATGTATTTTTAAAAAATTCTAAATACGTAAATATTAAATATTATACATTTTATTACATTACATATATACTTACATCACGTATATAAAACCTAATGGAGGTCTTTGGATATTTTTTTAGGGGCTTTAGGCAGAATTGTGTAGCTCACAGCGGCTCCATTGTAAGCTGACTTTTGATCGCATTGATTTCATATTTAGAATGCATTAAAAAAGATGTGTGTTCCTGTCTTACATAAGGATTGTAAATGATAGGCAAGATTCCAAAACAAGTGATGTTACGCTTTAAGTGGCTAACTGTATTATTGCAACTTTCTTTTTTTAATGTAAATTGCTTCAATGGGTGACACCGTTATCTTGTAGGTTCTAGACGTACCTTAGCGTAGAGCAAAGATTCATCCACATCTCCAGAGACACAGCCATTGTCCTCCTGAAGCCTGGAAGGCAAGTTTGTTTGGAGTGAGATATCATTCAAAATGGTATGTCTTAAAGGGCTAACTGCACTTTTTTGGAAAATGTTGCCTATCGTTCACATCATTATGAGAAACAAGAACACACTCTTTTTTTTTTTTTTTTTAGAGCATTTTAAAGATGATAAAAAAACGCTTGGAAGATGCAGCTTAAGTTAGTCTTTGTTGCAGCCTTCAAAGTCTCTAAAACAACTTCAAAAACCCTCCATTAACGTTTTATATACACACTGCAAGTATATATATCATGTAGTAACACACACCTTCATAACAATATGTAATATGTACAATATACACACTGCAAGTATATATATAATGTAGTAACAGACACCTTCATAACAATATGTAATATGTACAATATACACACTGCAAGTATATATAATCATGTAGTAACAGACACCTTCATAACAATATGTAATATGTACAATATACACACTGCAAGTATATATATAATGTAGTAACACACACCTTCATAACAATATGTAATATGTACCATATACACACTGCAAGTATATATATAATGTAGTAACAGACACCTTCATAACAATATGTAATATGTACAATATACACACTGCAAGTATATATATAATGTAGTAACAGACACCTTCATAACAATATGTAATATGTACAATATACACACTGCAAGTATATATATAATGTAGTAACAGACACCTTCATAACAATATGTAATATGTACAATATACACACTGCAAGTATATATATAATGTAGTAACACACACCTTCATAACAATATGTAATATGTACCATATACACACTGCAAGTATATATATAATGTAGTAACAGACACCTTCATAACAATATGTAATATGTACAATATACACACTGCAAGTATATATATAATGTAGTAACAGACACCTTCATAACAATATGTAATATGTACAATATACACACTGCAAGTATATATATAATGTAGTAACACACACCTTCATAACAATATGTAATATGTACCATATACACACTGCAAGTATATATATAATGTAGTAACAGACACCTTCATAACAATATGTAATATGTACAATATACACACTGCAAGTATATATATAATGTAGTAACAGACACCTTCATAACAATATGTAATATGTACAATATACACACTGCAAGTATATATATCATGTAGTAACAGACACCTTCATAACAATATGTAATATGTACAATATACACACTGCAAGTATATATATAATGTAGTAACAGACACCTTCATAACAATATGTAATATGTACCATATACACACTGCAATTATATATATAATGTAGTAACAGACACCTTCATAACAATATGTAATATGTACCATATACACACTGCAAGTATATATATAATGTAGTAACAGACACCTTCATAACAATATGTAATATGTACAATATACACACTGCAAGTATATATATAATGTAGTAACAGACACCTTCATAACAATATGTAATATGTACAATATACACACTGCAAGTAGATATATCATGTAGTAACAGACACCTTCATAACAATATGTAATATGTACAATATACACACTGCAAGTATATATATAATGTAGTAACAGACACCTTCATAAAAATATGTAATATGTACAATATACACACTGCAAGTATATATATATAATGTAGTAACAGACACCTTCATAAAAATATGTAATATGTACAATATACACACTGCAAGTATATATATCATGTAGTAACACACACCTTCATAACAATATGTAATATGTACAATATACACACTGCAAGTATATATATAATGTAGTAACAGACACCTTCATAACAATATGTAATATGTACAATATACACACTGCAAGTATATATATCATGTAGTAACAGACACCTTCATAACAATATGTAATATGTACAATATACACACTGCAAGTATATATATAATGTAGTAACAGACACCTTCATAACAATATGTAATATGTACCATATACACACTGCAAGTATATATATAATGTAGTAACAGACACCTTCATAACAATATGTAATATGTACAATATACACACTGCAAGTATATATATAATGTAGTAACAGACACCTTCATAACAATATGTAATATGTACAATATACACACTGCAAGTATATATATAATGTAGTAACAGACACCTTCATAACAATATGTAATATGTACAATATACACACTGCAAGTATATATATCATGTAGTAACAGACACCTTCATAACAATATGTAATATGTACAATATACACACTGCAAGTATATATATAATGTAGTAACAGACACCTTCATAACAATATGTAATATGTACAATATACACACTGCAAGTATATATATAATGTAGTAACAGACACCTTCATAACAATATGTAATATGTACAATATACACACTGCAAGTATATATATAATGTAGTAACAGACACCTTCATAACAATATGTAATATGTACAATATACACACTGCAAGTATATATATAATGTAGTAACAGACACCTTCATAACAATATGTACAATATACACACTGCAAGTAGATATATCATGTAGTAACAGACACCTTCATAACAATATGTAATATGTACAATATACACACTGCAAGTATATATATAATGTAGTAACAGACACCTTCATAACAATATGTAATATGTACAATATACACACTGCAAGTATATATATAATGTAGTAACAGACACCTTCATAACAATATGTAATATGTACAATATACACACTGCAAGTATATATATAATGTAGTAACAGACACCTTCATAACAATATGTAATATGTACAATATACACACTGCAAGTAGATATATCATGTAGTAACAGACACCTTCATAACAATATGTAATATGTACAATATACACACTGCAAGTATATATATAATGTAGTAAAAGACACCTTCATAACAATATGTAATATGTACAATATATACACTGCAAGTATATATATAATGTAGTAACAGACACCTTCATAACAATATGTAATATGTACAATATATACACTGCAAATATATATATAATGTAGTAACAGACACCTTCATAACAATATGTAATATGTACAATATACACACTGCAAGTATATATATCATGTAGTAACAGACACCTTCATAACAATATGTAATATGTACAATATACACACTGCAAGTATATATATAATGTAGTAACAGACACCTTCATAACAATATGTAATATGTACAATATACACACTGCAAGTAGATGTATCATGTAGTAACAGACACCTTCATAACAATATGTAATATGTACAATATACACACTGCAAGTATATATATAATGTAGTAACAGACACCTTCATAAAAATATGTAATATGTACAATATACACACTGCAAGTATATATATAATGTAGT
>NC_084755.1:7304052-7394646 GCF_033978785.1 Entelurus aequoreus
TTGACTGAAAGAGACATGTCAGTGACAGTGAAGCACACCTGGTTCTGGTGGAAGGGGTAGGGGATGTCATTAGTCATGTAGCGGGTGGGGTGGGACAGAACCAGGAGCACATGGCTGCTGTCGGAGGCAAGCCTGTCCCACTGAGCCTCCACCAGGGAGGCCAGTCTGTGTCGGCGCAGCTCGTATTCTGCTTGACTCAGGCCGGGGGTCACCTCACCTGACAATTTAACGGCACACAACGGCTCATCACAGTTTTTGAAGGAAATGCATTTCATATCTAATACAGAGCTGTGATTCAGGTGCTGAACAAAATAATGATAACAATCTGGCTGTTATTGTTCTCAAGCTGCAGGTCCACATCACTTCATCTCAATGTGTTCATAAGTGTTAACGGGGTGTCCAAACCTTTTCCAGCGAGGGACGCATAAATAAAAACTGAAGGATTCGGGGGTCACATGCTGTACTAAAACCAACACAATAGATTTTAAACTATCTGTACATACCATCCATATCTTAGCTTTGTGTTATTGGCAACAAGGCAAATTCTATGTCATTTTGCTCTAAATTGAGCATTTTCAAGCATAAAAATGCCAAAATCAATTACTGCAATAGTATTGGACACTAAAACAATCAGACCTTGCTGTTCAGTATCATGGCCACGGATTGGCTCAGCCTAAGGCAGCATTACTAACATTAGCATGCTAACATTTTCAGCCAATTTTGCAGCCAAACCCCTCAGACTCATATAACATGCTAACTTTGTTTAGCTAATTTTGCTGACAAAGAGCTAAGACTCATATAACTTGGTAATTGACACATGCTAACTTTTTAAGCACATTTTGCTGCCACACACCTCAGACTCATATAACTTGGTAGTTGACACATGCTAACTTTTTAAGCACATTTTGCTGCCACACACCTCAGAGTCATATGACTTGGTAATTGACACATGCTAACTTTGTTTAGCTAATTTTGCTGCCACACACCTCAGACTCATATAACTTGGTAATTGACACATGCTAACTTTTTAAGCACATTTTGCTGCCACACACCTCAGACTCATATAACTTGGTAGTTGACACATGCTAACTTTTTAAGCACATTTTGCTGCCACACACCTCAGAGTCATATGACTTGGTAGTTGACACATGCTAACTTTTTAAGCACATTTTGCTGCCACACACCTCAGAGTCATATGACTTATTAGTTGACACATGCTAACTTTTTAAGCACATTTTGCTGCCACACACCTCAGAGTCATATGACTTATTAGTTGACACATGCTAACTTTTTAAGCACATTTTGCTGCCACACACCTCAGAGTCATATGACTTGGTAGTTGACACATGCTAACTTTTTAAGCACATTTTGCTGCCACACACCTCAGAGTCATATGACTTGGTAGTTGACACATGCTAACTTTTTAAGCACATTTTGCTGCCACACACCTCAGAGTCATATGACTTGGTAATTGACACACGCTAACTTTTTAAGCACATTTTGCTGCCACACACCTCAGAGTCATATGACTTGGTAGTTGACACATGCTAACTTTTTAAGCACATTTTGCTGCCACACACCTCAGAGTCATATGACTTATTAGTTGACACATGCTAACTTTTTAAGCACATTTTGCTGCCACACACCTCAGAGTCATATGACTTGGTAGTTGACACATGCTAACTTTTTAAGCACATTTTGCTGCCACACACCTCAGACTCATATGACTTGGTAGTTGACACATGCTAACTTTTTAAGCACATTTTGCTGCCACACACCTCAGAGTCATATGACTTGGTAGTTGACACATGCTAACTTTTTAAGCACATTTTGCTGCCACACACCTCAGTCATATGACTTGGTAGTTGACACATGCTAACTTTTTAAGCACATTTTGCTGCCACACACCTCAGAGTCATATGACTTGGTAGTTGACACATGCTAACTTTTTAAGCACATTTTGCTGCCACACACCTCAGAGTCATATGACTTGGTAGTTGACACATGCTAACTTTTTAAGCACATTTTGCTGCCACACACCTCAGTCATATGACTTGGTAGTTGACACATGCTAACTTTTTAAGCACATTTTGCTGCCACACACCTCAGAGTCATATGACTTATTAGTTGACACATGCTAACTTTTTAAGCACATTTTGCTGCCACACACCTCAGAGTCATATGACTTGGTAGTTGACACATGCTAACTTTTTAAGCACATTTTGCTGCCACACACCTCAGACTCATATGACTTGGTAGTTGACACATGCTAACTTTTTAAGCACATTTTGCTGCCACACACCTCAGAGTCATATGACTTGGTAGTTGACACATGCTAACTTTTTAAGCACATTTTGCTGCCACACACCTCAGTCATATGACTTGGTAGTTGACACATGCTAACTTTTTAAGCACATTTTGCTGCCACACACCTCAGAGTCATATGACTTGGTAGTTGACACATGCTAACTTTTTAAGCACATTTTGCTGCCACACACCTCAGAGTCATATGACTTGGTAGTTGACACATGCTAACTTTTTAAGCACATTTTGCTGCCACACACCTCAGTCATATGACTTGGTAGTTGACACATGCTAACTTTTTAAGCACATTTTGCTGCCACACACCTCAGAGTCATATGACTTGGTAGTTGACACATGCTAACTTTTTAAGCACATTTTGCTGCCACACACCTCAGAGTCATATGACTTGGTAGTTGACACATGCCACTTTATCTTGCCTAGCTATTTTTCCGCCAAACGCCTTGGAGTCATATAATTTGGTACTTGACACCTGATAACTTTTTTTTTTTTTTTTTGTGCTAATTTCACATGCGTATGCTTCATAGTCATATGACTTAGCACATGACACATTTTAACTGTTATCATGCTAACGTTAGCATTGGAGTTCGACTAGAGCATTTCAGCATTCATACGCAATTTCTCCCAAAATTGCATGATACAGATTTTTGTGTAATGTTATAATCCGGGATGTTTTTATTCTGTCTTTAGAATGTGTCGGGGGCCAATAACCATCAGCACTGTGGACACTGGTGAACTGGTAGGATGTTAACAATACTCGCCATGTTTGAGGAGGTGTGGATGGGTGAACGGGCTTGGTTGACCCAGGTAACGAGCAGGAAGTGTCTTTGGTTGCAAACCTCCTGGTTTCACAGAAATGTTCCTGCACGGGCACCACACACATCCTGCAAAAGTATGTTTGCTTTAAATTGTGTTGGTGATCAATCTGTCAATGACTTTAAGGGAATGATCAAGATGTAACAAATAATAAAAATGCATACGTTTGGGAATGTTCTTCCTGATTGTCATCCCATTGGGTTGACTTTTTTCTTGCCCTGATGTGGGATCTGAGCAAAGATGTCGTTGTGGCTTGTGCAGCCCTTTGAGACACTGGTGATTTAGGGCTATATAAGTAAACTTTGATTGATTTAATAATATTTTAATAAAAATAATAGTTTTTTTCCAAGATGGCGCCGCTGTAGTGGCTGCTGGTGGCAGGAGCTCCGTGCTCGTGTCATCCTTTTGTGTTCCTGATGTTTCCCTCTTCTTTTCATGTGGGTTTTTTTGGCCTTTTGGTTGGGGACCCTTTGGGACTGTGAGACAAGGCTGACTTCTGCAGTGCTTTTTTGTGAACTTCTGGATCTGCCTCCCGGGAGCCTTTTGGCCATGGAGACCAGCTGCTGGGTGTCTGCCACACCAGAGTCCATTTGGAGAGACTGGAGGAGATGTGGATGAAGAGACAGGACTGCAGAGTTTGGAGAGACTGGAGGAGATGTGGATGAAGAGACAGGACTGCAGAGTTTGGAGAGACTGGAGGAGATGTGGATGAAGAGACAGGACTGCAGAGTTTGGAGAGACTGGAGGAGATGTGGATGAAGAGACAGGGCTGCAGAGTTTGAAGAGACTGGAGGAGATGTGGATGAAGAGACAGGGCTGCAGAGTTTGGAGGGACTGGAGGAGATGTGGATGAAGAGACAGGACTGCAGAGTTTGGAGAGACTGGAGGAGATGTGGATGAAGAGACAGGGCTGCAGAGTTTGAAGAGACTGGAGGAGATGTGGATGAAGAGACAGGGCTGCAGAGTTTGAAGAGACTGGAGGAGATGTGGATGAAGAGACAGGACTGCAGAGTTTGGAGGGACTGGAGGAGATGTGGATGAAGAGACAGGACTGCAGAGTTTGGAGAGACTGGAGGAGATGTGGATGAAGAGACAGGGCTGCAGAGTTTGAAGAGACTGGAGGAGATGTGGATGAAGAGACAGGGCTGCAGAGTTTGAAGAGACTGGAGGAGATGTGGATGAAGAGACAGGACTGCAGAGTTTGGAGAGACTGGAGGAGATGTGGATGAAAAGACAGGGCTGCAGAGTTTGAAGAGACTGGAGGAGATGTGGATGAAGAGACAGGATTGCAGAGTTTGAAGAGACTGGAGGAGATGTGGATGAAGAGACAGGGCTGCAGAGTTTGAAGAGACTGGAGGAGATGTGGATGAAGAGACAAGACTGCAGAGTTTGGAGAGACTGGAGGAAATGTGGATGAAGAGACAGGGCTGCAGAGTTTGGAGAGACTGGAGGGGATGTGGATGAAGAGACAGGGCTGCAGAGCTGGACAAGCTTCACAGCGTCTTGGCTGAATGAGCAGGTATCAGACACCTCTGTCTCCTTGGACGTATCCTCGCTCATCCATGCCGACTGGACACTGGCCGAGAGTTGGTGGGCGGCCGAGGGTGGAGTCGACTCTTGTGGTTGCTTTGTTGGGTCTGCTCCTGTCTCTGGCCATGCTCCCCCCCACCCCAGCAGACGATGGTGAGGAACACCGCAGAGGCCACCACAGTGTATATGTTTTTTGTTGTTGTTGTTTTACTTTTGTGGCTGTGGGTAGAAATGGCTGGTTGCATCAGCTCGGCTCTTTTAAATGTCTTTAATGTCCTTTGTGTTCTTTGATGTTTTCCTCTTACACACATGCTATGGCTATGAGTTTTTTTTCCTTGGCCTCAGTCTGGACCCCCTCTCCAGTGGCCCAGGGTTAGGCCATCTCTACACTAGGTCGTTTAACCTCTTAAATAAATAATTATTTAGCCTAAACCCCGTTTCAGCCACACAAAAAACCAGCGTTTAAGGTTCCCCATCTCGGACAAATTTTTACACGGGTAAGTGCGCTGTGTATTTCTTGTATCCCCGACTCTTAGCTTTGTATGGACTCATTGATCACTTACAAACTGAGTTCTGAGAGGAGGTGACGCCAGAACGACCGCGCCCACACAGGAAGTGACGTCAGAAAGAACGCGCCACAGTCAGCTTTATCATAAAGCGGTTTGGTAACTCGGAGCTAACCACTGGAAATATGGAAGCGAGTCATCCAGACATGCCGTGTTTCTCCTTCTTCTACATGTACAGACGCTTGTGGAAATCACACAGGAATACCTTAAGAGAAAGCCATTGCAGCTATTTGGGATACAACACTTCTCAGACGGCAAGAGAACTTTCCAATGTCCAGGTCAGCTGTGATTCTACTTAGCCAAAAACTTTGTCCATTTGTCAAAGGAGAGACAACGAGAATTCGGGCTACCGTGAATGTGATAAAAAAGGTAGCGTGTGCTTTGTATTCCTGGTCGTCGAGGGAAGACTATGGAAAACGGCAAATGCTTTTGGACTGGCAAAGCAGACTTATCAGTTATTGTCCGCCATGCATGTCGCGGACTCAACGTCTAGGTCCAGAATATATAAAGTCACCAAAAAGGAATGGACAATGAAGGTGAAGGCAAAAGAGTGAGGAGTGTCCTGAGCAGATATCTAGATCCCTAGATTGATTGATGTCAAATGTTCTTTATCACATTGTTTAGGTGTGTAATAAAGATGTGATTCATGTATGATGTCGCAGGTGTGATTGACTACAATAGGGCCCCACAGCCCACTGGATTCCAGTTCATTGAAATAGCACAACACTGGATATTGTTCAGATAAGTGACATTTAAGAACTTGCACACAAAGCAACACTGGAGGTGACTACGACGTGCGCATGTGTACTAGGTCGCGTTGCGCCAGCTGACAGAGGGAGGGAAGGGGTCTTAAACGGTGGCATTGTTGTATGTGGACACGGATAAGGTTAGGTGGGATTTACCCTTAGTGTAAACGGGGCCTAAGACTGATTTTTTTTTTTTAGTTTACCTGTTTCTTACCTTTATTGTAAGGGGCGCCGGAAGTTGGCAGACCCTTCAAGGCCTACTGAAATGCGATTTTCTTATTTAAACGGGGATAGCAGGTCCATTCTATGTGTCATACTTGATCATTTCGCGATATTGCCATATTTTTGCTGAAAGGATTTAGTAGAGAACATCGACGATAAAGTTTGCAACTTTTGGTCGCTGATAAAAAAGCCTTGCCTGTACCGGAAGTAGCGTGACGTCACAGGTTGTGGAGCTCCTCACATCTGCACAATGTTTACAATCATGGCCACAAGCAGCAAGAGCGATTCGGAGAACCATGGACTCGGACTTGGAGGTGCTCATTCTTATCCCAGTCGCTTCACACTCAGCTGCGAACCGATCCAGTGAGAGCTGAAGATCCTGGCCAGATGAAGCCATCAGGACCACATCATCTGCAAAAAGCAGAGACCTAATCCTGCAGCCACCAAACCGGATACCCTCAACGCCCTGACTGCACCTAGAAATTCTGTCCATAAAGGTTCTGAACAGAATGGGTGACAAAGGGCAGCCTTGGCGGAGTCCAACCCTCACTGGAAACGTGTCCGACTTACTGCCGGCAATGCGGACCAAGCTCTGACACTGATCATACAGGGAGCGGACCGCCACAATCAGGCAGTCCGATACCCCATACTCTCTGAGCACTCCCTACAGGACTTCCCAAGGGTCACGGTCGAATGCCTTCTCCAAGTCCACAAAGCACATGTAAACTGGTTGGGCAAACTCCCATGCACCCTCAAGGACCCTGCTGAGAGTATAGAGCTGGTCCACAGTTCCACAACCAGGACGAAAACCACACTGTTCCTCCTGAATCCGAGGTTCGACTATCCGGCGTAGCCTCCTCTCCAGTACACCTGAATAGACCTTACCGGGAAGGCTGAGGAGTGTGATCCCCCGATGGTTAGAACACACCCTCCGGTACCCCTTTTTAAAGAGAGGAACCACCACCCCGGTCTGCCAATCCAGAGGTACCGCCCCCGATGTCCACGCAATGTTGCAGAGTCTTGTCAACCAAGACAGCCCCACAGCATCCAGAGCCTTAAGGAACTCCGGGTGGATCTCATCCACCCCCAGGGCCTTGCCACCGAAGAGCTTTTTAACTACCTCAGCAACCTCAGCCCCAGAAATAGGAGAGCCCACCACAGATTCTCCAGGCACTGCTTCCTCATAGGAAGACGTGTTGGTGGGATTGAGGAGGTCTTCGAAGTATTCCCTCCACCGATCCACAACATCCGCAGTCGAGGTCAGCAGAACACCATCCTCACCATACACGGTGTTGATAGTGCACTGCTTCCCCTTCCTGAGGCGGCGGATGGTGCTCCAGAATCGCTTCGAAGCCGTCCGGAAGTCGTTTTCCATGGCTTCCCCGAACTCCTCCCATGTCCGAGTTTTTGCCGCCGCGACCGCTGAAGCCGCACACCGCTTGGCCTGTCGGTACCTGTCCGCTGCCTCAGGAGTCCTATGAGCCAAAAGAACCCGATAGAACTCCTTCTTCAGCTTGACGGCATCCCTCACCGCCGGTGTCCACCAACGGGTTCTAGGATTACCGCCACGACAGGCACCAACTACTTTGCGGCCACAGCTCCAATCAGCCGCCTCGACAATAGAGGTGCGGAACATGGTCCATTCGGACTCAATGTCCAGCGCCTCCCTCGTGACATGTTCAAAGTTCTTCCGGAGGTGGGAATTGAAACTCTCTCTGACAGAAGACTCTGCCAGACGTTCCCAGCAAACCCTCACAATGCGTTTGGGCCTGCCGGGTCTGTCCGGCATCCTCCCCCACCATCGCAGCCAACTCACCACCAGGTGGTGATCGGTAGAAAGCTCCGCCCCTCTCTTCACCAGAGTGTCCAAAACATGAGGCCGCAAATCCGACGACACAACTACAAAGTCGATCATGGAACTGCGGCCTAGGGTTTCCTGGTGCCAAGTGCACATATGGACACCCTTATGCTTGAACATGGTGTTCGTTATGGACAATCTGTGACGGGCACAAAAGTCCAATAACAAAACACCGCTCGGGTTCAGATCCGGGCGGCCATTCTTCCCAATCACGCCTCTCCAGGTTTCACTGTCGCTGCCAACATGAGTGTTGAAGTCCCCCAGTAGAACGAGGGAATCACCCGGGGGAGCACTTTCAAGTACTCCCTCGAGTGAATCCAAAAAGGGTGGGTACTCTGAGCTGCGGTTTGGCGCGTAAGCGCAAACCACAGTCAGGACCCATTCCCCCACCCGAAGGCGGAGGGAAGCTACCCTCTCGTCCACCGGGTTGAACTCCAACATGCAGGCTCTGAGCCGGGGGGGCAACAAGAATTGCCACCCCAGCCCGTCGCCTCTCACTGCCAGCAACGCCAGAGTGGAAGAGAGTCCAGCCCATCTCGAGAGAACTGGTTCCAGAGCCCTTGCTGTGCGTCGAAGTGAGTCAGACTATATTTAGCCGGAACTTCTCCACCTCGCGCACTAGCTCAGGCTCCTTCCCCCCCAGCGAAGTGACGTTCCACGTCCCAAGAGCTAGCTTCTGTAGCCGAGGATCAGACCGCCAAGTGCCCTGCCTTCGGCTGCCGCCCAGCTCACATCGCACCCGACCTCTATGACCCCTGCTATGGGTGGTGAGCCCATTGGAAGTAAATAAACACAAGACATATATATACTCTATTAGCCACAACACAACCAGGCTTATATTTAATATGCCACAAATTAATCCCGCATAACAAACACCTCCCCCCTCCCGTTCATATAACCCGCCAATACAAATCAAACACCCGTACAACACACTCAATCCCACAGCCCAAAGTACCGTTCACCTCCCCAAAGTTCATACAGCCCATATATTTCCCCAAAGACCCCAAAGTTACGTACGTGACATGCACATAGCGGCACGCACGTACGGGCAAGCGATCAAATGTTTGGAAGCCGCAGCTGCGTACTCACGGTACCGCGTCTGCGTATCCGACTCAAAGTCCTCCTGGTAAGAGTCTCTGTTGTCCCAGTTCTCCACAGGCCAATGGTAAAAGCTTGGCTGTCATCTTTCGGGAATGTAAACAATGAAACACCGGCTACGTGTTTGTGCAGCCGGCCGAAATACACCACTTCCCACCTACAGCTTTCTTCTTTGCTGTCTTAATTGTTCATTAAACAAATTGCAAAAGATTCACCAACACAGATGTCCAGAATACTGTGGAATTTTGCGATGAAACAGACGACTTAATAGCTGGCCACAATGCTGTCCCAAAATGTCCTCTACAATCCGTGACGTCACGTGCAGGCGTCATCATACCGAGACGTTTTCAGCAGGATATTTCGCGCAAAATTTAAAATTGCACTTTAGTAATCTAACCCGGCTGTATTGGCATGTGTTGCAATGTTAAGATTTCATCATTGATATATAAACTTATCAGACTGCGTGGTCGGTGGGTTTCAGTAGGCCTTTCAGCGATCCTGTTCTGTCTCCCTGTAATGTTTGATCCTGTTCTGTCTCCCTGTAATGTTTGATCCTGTTCTGTCTCCCTGTAATGTTTGATCCTGTTCTGTCTCCCTGTAATGTTTGTCTGCTCTTGAATGGGATTGTGCTGAAAATCTTAATTTCCCCTCCGGGATTATTAAAGTATTTCTGATTCTGATTCTGATACAATAGGCGAACATTGGTTGAAATAAACATCAAGTTGACTGTTGTCTTTGCAGCTCACCTGGACTCCAGCGTGTTGCAGACAGCAGTTTGGCGGCAGCCCTCAGAAGGCGCCCAGCCGAGGTCACCATCGTCGAACACTCAGGTCACCCACACATGTCGCTTATGGCTGCACAACAGTTAGAAAAGTTGTCAAATGATATATAATATTCATAACCACTCGCACAAACACTTTTCCACGACTCAGATACAATGTATAGATGAAATGTACATTTCACCCTGGATGACAGTTACCTCACTAGCTGCTCGCTAACAGCCTTCTCAAGCTCGGTGAGTGGGAAATTGAGGCCCTGAGTTTTGTCTCCCAGCATCCGGTTTTATGATCGGTCCAATCAAAATCCTCCTTTAATGCCGACAATTCACGTTAAACGTTATAGTTATTTGTGTAAGATCTTATGTACAGGTTTAATAGAAATGTACTTCGAAAATGACACCGATGGCTGTACAGTAAAGGTTGTGCTGCTTTGTAGAAATAGTCCGAGCAGTCAGAAATCGGGGGCAAGTGTTCCCGGATAAAGGAAGTCCGTGGGGCTGTCCGATGTGATGCCTGAATGAAAAGAGAAGAGCGACGCCTTCGCCAGGGAAGCAGATTTGCGACGACGAATTTCGACGGCAACCTTCTGTTTTCTCATCTACTTATTTAAATCTAAGAGTCCTTATATAGGTGTGTTATTTATTCTTTTCCCCACAAATATCAACACCTGGTGTTTCTAATTGAACTGAATGTGGCAAGTGTTGTAGCAAGCTAACACTAACAAGGATCATGCGTCAAAAACATGCTTGTTGTTTCTAGAAACTTCTGGCATCTTCGCTCTCTCTCGGGAAACATCGCTTCCTTGTCAAACTCCGATTTGTGCTTGTTGCGTCTTTGTTTCGCCATATTTGTTGTGGTATACAGAACATAAAGAGGACATTAATTCACGCTAGCTCGGCTAAGCTAACTTGATGAAGTTGTGTTTGTGTGTCGCAGCATGATGACGTTGTGTTTGTGTGTCGCAGCATGATGAAGTTGTGTGTGTGTCGCAGCATGATGAAGTTGTGTTTGTGTATAGCAGCATGATGAAGTTGTGTTTGTGTGTAGCAGCATGATGAAGTTGTGTTTGTGTATAGCAGCATGATGAAGTTGTGTGTGTCGCAGCATGATGAAGTTGTGTTTGTGTGTAGCAGCATGATGAAGTTGTGTTTGTGTATAGCAGCATGATGAAGTTGTGTGTGTGTGTCGCAGCATGATGAAGTTGTGTTTGTGTGTCGCAGCATGATGAAGTTGCGTTTGTGTCGCAGCATGATGAAGTTGTGTTTGTGTGTCGCAGCATGATGAAGTTGTGTTTGTGTGTCGCAGCATGATGAAGTTGTGTTTGTGTGTCGCAGCATGATGAAGTTGTGTTTGTGTGTCGCAGCATGATGAAGTTGTGTTTGTGTGTCGCAGCATGATGAAGTTGTGTTTGTGTGTCGCAGCATGATGAAGTTGTGTTTGTGTGTAGCAGCATGATGAAGTTGTGTTTGTGTATAGCAGCATGATGAAGTTGTGTTTGTGTATAGCAGCATGATGAAGTTGTGTTTGTGTATAGCAGCATGATGAAGTTGTGTTTGTGTATAGCAGCATGATGAAGTTGTGTTTGTGTGTCGCAGCATGATGAAGTTGTGTTTGTGTGTCGCAGCATGATTAAGTTGTGTTTGTGTATAGCAGCATGATGAAGTTGTGTTTGTGTGTCGCAGCATGATGAAGTTGTGTTTGTGTGTCGCAGCATGATGAAGTTGTGTTTGTGTATAGCAGCATGATGAAGTTGTGTTTGTGTATAGCAGCATGATGAAGTTGTGTTTGTGTATAGCAGCATGATGAAGTTGTGTTTGTGTATAGCAGCATGATGAAGTTGTGTTTGTGTATAGCAGCATGATGAAGTTGTGTTTGTGTGTCGCAGCATGATGAAGTTGTGTTTGTGTGTCGCAGCATGATGAAGTTGTGTTTGTGTGTCGCAGCATGATGAAGTTGTGTTTGTGTGTAGCAGCATGATGAAGTTGTGTTTGTGTGTCGCAGCATGATGATGTTGTGTTTGTGTGTCGCAGCATGATGAAGTTGTGTTTGTGTGTCGCAGCATGATGTTGTGTTTGTGTGTCGCAGCATGATGAAGTTGTGTTTGTGTGTCGCAGCATGATGAAGTTGTGTTTGTGTGTCTCAGCATGATGAAGTTGTGTTTGTGTGTCGCAACATGATGAAGTTGTGTTTGTGTGTCGCAGCATGATGAAGTTGTGTTTGTGTGTCTCAGCATGATGAAGTTGTGTTTGTGTGTCGCAACATGATGAAGTTGTGTTTGTGTGTCGCAGCATGGACTCCCGCAAAGTGACAGAGTTGAAGGGCTTCGTGCAATTGTGCGAGTCCAATCCCGCCATCCTGCACCTCCCTGAGATGGGCTTCTTCCGCACCTGGTTGCACAGGTCAGTCCTAACGCGCACACGTACACGTTGTGCATCTTTAAGGGGACATTGTTACGTCAACAATAATACAAGTGAAATGCTACACTGACACCACGTGTCTGGTCCCGCCTACTACGCACCCACGTATACGCGCTTTGGCCACCTGCTCCCTTTTTAATTGAGAGGGTGTAAAATGGTATAGTAACTATTCTGTCTTTGCCAACCCCACTTCCTCTTAAAGAGGAACTCTACTTGTTTTTAAATGTTGCCTATCATTCACAATCCCTACGCATTGTAAAGCATTCTAAATCGTAAATAACCATCAACAAAAGTCAGCTAACAATGGTGTTTATGGTAGTCGTTCAATTCCGCCTATTCAGCACTCTTAAAAACATCCCCAACACCTCCATCACATTTTATATACAGTACATGCTGTAAGTATATACACTATATTGCCAAAAGTATTTGGCCACCTGCCTTGACTCCCATATGATCTAGAAGTGCCATCCCATTCCTAACCCATAGGGTTCCATATGATGTGGGTCCACCTTTTGCAGCTACACAGCTTCAACTCTTCTGGGAGTGTGTTTATAGGAATTTTCCACCATTCTTCCAAAAGCGCATTGGTGACGTCTCCGTTCTAATTCATCCCAAAGGTGTTCTATCAGGTTCAGGTCAGGACTCTGTGCAGGCCAGTCAAGTTCATCCACACCAGACTCTGTCATTCATGGAATTGTCCGAAATGTTTTGGTATCCTGGAGCATTCAAAATTCCTTTCTCTGGAACTAAGAGGCCAAGCCCAACTCCTGAAAAACAACCCCACACCATAATTCCTCCACCACCAAATTTCACACTCGGCACAATGCAGTCCGAAATGTAGCATTCTCCTGGCAACCTCCAAACCCAGACTGGTCCATCAGATTGCCAGATGGAAAAGTGTGATTCATCAGTCCAGAGAAGGTGTGTCCACTGCTCTAGAGTCCAGTGGTGATGTCCTTTACACCACTGCATCCCACACTTTGCATTGGACTTGCTGATGCATGGCTTAGATGCTGCTGCTCCTCGGCCATGGAAACCCATTCCATGAAGCTCTCTGCGTACTGCACGTGGGCTAATTGGAAGGTGACATGAAGTTAGGAGCTCTGTAGCAAGTGACTGTGCAGAAAGTCTTTGCACTATGCTGACCTCTCTGTCAGTTTACCTGGCCTACCACTTGGTGGCTGACTTGCTGTTGTTCCCAAACTCTTCACTTTTCTTACAATAAAGCCAACAGTTGACTTTGGAATATTTAGGAGCGAGGACATTTCAGGACTGGATTTGTTGCACAGGTGGCATCCTGTGACAGTTCCATGCTGGAAATCACTGAGAGCGGCCCATTCTTTCACAAATGTTTGTAGAAACAGTCTCCATGCCTAAGTGCTTGATTTGATACACCTGTGATTAGTGATTCTCATCATTTGGATGGGTGGACACCATACTTTTGGCAATATAGTGTATGTAGGGTAGGCACATTCATAATAACATGTACTATTTACGTATTTTGCTCATTTTGAGCATACAGCGGAGTATTAATTTCAGACGCATCACAACGTTCACTTTTTCCTTCAACAACAACACTAATACTCACAGCAAACTTCATGAGAGAGATTACTACTTCAACACGTTTTAGAAGCAGTGTGCTAAACGGATGCAGCTTTAGTGAAACACTAATAATCATGTAGCACTTTGGTGCTAAACAAGAACTACAAACTATGAACACAATAAAACAATCACTTACTGTACAATGTCTGCTCTCACTGGTGACGACTGATGGGATTATATCTTCCCGTTTACATAAAGAAAATCATCTTTCTCGCCATCTTCGGGTCTTAGTTGGATGTCATAGTTGACAAACTTCTCAGTTTGTGTCTACAACCTTCTACTATCCAGGTGAGAGATTTATAATCTAGAATTAACTTTCACCAAATCGGAGGCGATGCAGCAGCTCAATATGTCAATATAGCAATGTAAGCTAGTTAGCGCTCTGACCACGGCGCAGCTAAAAGTAGTTCCTCGGCGTTAGCGTTTATAACAATACTGCTAATACTTGATTAGTATTCAGGTCTCGACATGTAAATGGAGTATTGTTGGTTGATTTGGGACGTTTTTAGAGGGTTTTATGGGCGGAATAGAGTACTTTCATTAGCTGCTTTGTTAGCCACCTCGTACTTTCAAATTTTTTGGAATTTTGCCCATCATTCACAATCTTTATGTAAGAGAAGAACATGTATGTTTCCTTTTATGCTTTCTAAAATATGTCAAGTACGATGTGGTTAACAATGCAGCCAATGGTAGTACTGTAGTGTCCATACAGTCCTTTAAAAAACATCCAAAAACCGCCAACAATACTCCATTTACATGTCGTGACCTGAATATTAGCGACATTAGCGAGGAACTATTTTCAACATTGATCACAGAGAGCTAACTCGCTTATACAGCTATTGATATACTGAGCCGGTGAGTTGCTGTATCGCCTCTGAATTGTTGAAAGTTAATTGTAGATTTAAAATCATGCCTCTCACCTGGATAGTAGAAGGTTGTGGACACAAACCCACAAGTTGGTCGACTTTGACATCCAACTTAGACACTTGTTTGCACCCATTTTTTTGTTTTTGTTTTAACCTGCGTGGGGATTACGATGAATTGTTGATGTAAAGGGGAAGATATAAACATGCCATCAGTCTTTATCCAAGTGAAAGCAGACATTGTACAGTAAGGGATTGTTTTAGCAATACTGCTACTTGCTGGATCTAGTTATCACTCAGCTTCTAAAACGTGTAGATCATTCTCTTCATAGTTGGAATCAAAAATAAAAGGTTCTGGATCATAAATTGTCCCAAGGTAGTCATTTGTATGTATTTATGACATGTTATAAATGTTACTACATTACTTACAGCACATTTATAAAACGTGATGGAGTTTTTCAGAGCGCTTTATATGTGGAATAGATCAAGTCCTCATTACCTCCATTATTAGCTGAATCTTGCTGGCATTTATTTACCAATTAGAATGCATAAAAAAAGACAAACACATGTTTTTGTCATAAAGATTGTGAATGATTGGCAAAATTCCCCCGAAAAAAGTGTAATTCCCCCTTAACTCTAAAGGCCTTAGTGGCCACATGCGTGGACAGCACCTTTTAGCTCTTATTTCCAAAATTGTGTACACTACTGAATTGGGGTCTTATGCCACTTATGTGGACAGTTATACTGCCATCTGGTGGTGTCAGAAGAGTATAACATACAAAGGAATTTGGAAAAAAAAAAGTGTAAAAATAAAAATTAACATGTCACTACACATGAAGTACACATTTGTGTACTTATGGACTAAGTACATCATATCAAAAGATGATTTTTAGTTTTTATTGTAATTATGGTCCAATAAGCCTAAATAGCAATTGAAATAAAAAATAAAAAACATGTAAACAAACAGCTTGGGCCTGAAAAGGTTAAGAGTCACACTAGACAATGGCCTGACAGTTTGGGCATTTTGCTTGTCACTCTCGTCTCTCAGTCTGCGGACTGTATTTAAAACAGCTACATTTTATTTATTACAATTTACATCAAGTAAAATGATGCGATTACTATGACGCAATACAACATGTCGGAAGAAGCAAAGCTTATTCACAATCCGTTCTTTCACACTTCCTGTTTCCAAGACTCGCCAAAAAACACCTCTCAGTTTGATCCAGTCCCCGTGGCTAACTAGAAACCCATCCAAAGTGTTCAAATGTAATGTACATTTTAAAAATCCTGATTTAAATCTGCTATTTTATCAATTTGTCAATCTGCAAATGTTTCCCTGTTAATATATGTTGGACAAGACCTTCCATTTCATGTATTATTCCTCACAAGATTGTTTTGTGCCCACACTGCAGCATGGGTGCAAAGATCCCTTCCCCATCTCCCCCCAAGGAGTCATGCCAGGTAACCCATGAAGAATGTTCCTCTGATCATTTACCTGAAGTATTTTCCTTTTCAAACACAACTATTTTACTCATGCACTTTCTGAACAAGCGGTGTCAAGTTGGACGATGCAGCAGTAAAAATAAATAGTAAATCTTGTCGTAGGTTGAGGAAGCAAGCAATGTGTGTGCAGCTTGTAAAGTCATATGCAGAAATATTGATGTACTGTCATTTATATTTTCCAATCTATTTTATTGTACATTTGTCTAAATAGCTGTCAGCACAAGTGAGTATCAAAGTAGTTAGGTCATGCATCCAATATGTTGGTGGTAGCATCATGATCCAGTGTATTAGATATCACTTCAGAATACACCCTGAGTGGGTAGTAGATATCACTTCAGAATACTCCGAGTGGATAGTAGATATCACTTCAGAATACACCCTGTGTGGGTAGTAGATATCACTTCAGAATACACCCTGAGTGGGTAGTAGATATCACTTCAGAATACTCCGAGTGGATAGTAGATATCACTTCAGAATACACCCTGTGTGGGTAGTAGATATCACTTCAGAATACACCCTGAGTGGGTAGTAGATATCACTTCAGAATACTCCCTGACTGGAGAGTAGATATCACTTCAGAATACTCCCTGAGTGGGTAGTAGATATCACTTCAGAATACACCCTGAGTGGATAGTAGATATCACTTCAGAATACTCCGAGTGGATAGTAGATATCACTTCAGAATACACCCTGAGTGGGTAGTAGATATCACTTCAGAATACTCCCTGAGTGGAGAGTAGATATCACTTCAGAATACTCCCTGAGTGGAGAGTAGATATCACTTCAGAATACTCCCCGAGTGGATAGTAGATATCACTTCAGAATACTCCCTGAGTGGATAGTAGATATCACTTCAGAATACTCCCTGAGTAGAGAGTAGATATCACTTCAGAATACTCCCTGAGTGGAGAGTAGATATCACTTCAGAATACACCCTGAGTGGATAGTAGATATCACTTCAGAATACTCCCTGAGTGGATAGTAGATATCACTTCAGAATACTCCCTGACTGGAGAGTAGATATCACTTCAGAATACTCCCTGAGTGGAGAGTAGATATCACTTCAGAATACTCCCTGAGTGGAGAGTAGATATCACTTCAGAATACTCCCTGAGTAGAGAGTAGATATCACTTCAGAATACTCCCTGAGTGGGTAGTAGATATCACTTCAGAATACTCCCTGAGTGGGTAGTAGATATCACTTCAGAATACTCCCTGAGTGGATAGTAGATATCACTTCAGAATACTCCCTGAGTGGAGAGTAGATATCACTTCAGAATACTCCCTGAGTGGATAGTAGATATCACTTCAGAATACACCCTGAGTGGAGAGTAGATATCACTTCAGAATACTCCCTGAGTGGATAGTAGATATCACTTCAGAATACTCCCTGACTGGAGAGTAGATATCACTTCAGAATACTCCCTGAGTGGATAG
The DNA here is from genome assembly GCF_033978785.1 of Entelurus aequoreus. Taxonomy (NCBI): domain Eukaryota; kingdom Metazoa; phylum Chordata; class Actinopteri; order Syngnathiformes; family Syngnathidae; genus Entelurus; species Entelurus aequoreus. The sequence continues at coordinate 7,321,812 of NC_084755.1, forward strand.
TAGATATCACTTCAGAATACTCCCTGAGTGGATAGTAGATATCACTTCAGAATACTCCCTGACTGGAGAGTAGATATCACTTCAGAATACTCCCTGAGTGGAGAGTAGATATCACTTCAGAATACTCCCTGAGTAGAGAGTAGATATCACTTCAGAATACTCCCTGACTGGAGAGTAGATATCACTTCAGAATACTCCCTGACTGGAGAGTAGATATCACTTCAGAATACTCCCTGAGTGGAGAGTAGATATCACTTCAGAATACTCCCTGAGTAGAGAGTAGATATCACTTCAGAATACTCCCTGACTGGAGAGTAGATATCACTTCAGAATACTCCCTGAGTGGATAGTAGATATCACTTCAGAATACTCCCTGGGTGGGTAGTAGATATCACTTCAGAATACTCCCTGAGTGGATAGTAGATATCACTTCAGAATACTCCCTGAGTGGAGAGTAGATATCACTTCAGAATACTCCCTGAGTAGAGAGTAGATATCACTTCAGAATACTCCCTGAGTGGAGAGTAGATATCACTTCAGAATACTCCCTGAGTGGATAGTAGATATCACTTCAGAATACTCCCTGAGTGGATAGTAGATATCACTTCAGAATACTCCCTGAGTGGATAGTAGATATCACTTCAGAATACTCCCTGAGTGGAGAGTAGATATCACTTCAGAATACTCCCTGAGTAGAGAGTAGATATCACTTCAGAATACTCCCTGAGTAGAGAGTAGATATCACTTCAGAATACTCCCTGACTGGAAAGTAGATATCACTTCAGAATACTCCCTGAGTGGAGAGTAGATATCACTTCAGAATACTCCCTGACTGGAGAGTAGATATCACTTCAGAATACTCCCTGAGTAGAGAGTAGATATCACTTCAGAATACTCCCTGACTGGAGAGTAGATATCACTTCAGAATACTCCCTGACTGGAGAGTAGATATCACTTCAGAATACTCCCTGAGTGGATAGTAGATATCACTTCAGAATACTCCCTGAGTGGGTAGTAGATATCACTTCAGAATACTCCCTGAGTGGATAGTAGATATCACTTCAGAATACTCCCTGAGTGGAGAGTAGATATCACTTCAGAATACTCCCTGAGTAGAGAGTAGATATCACTTCAGAATACTCCCTGACTGGAGAGTAGATATCACTTCAGAATACTCCCTGACTGGAGAGTAGATATCACTTCAGAATACTCCCTGACTGGAGAGTAGATATCACTTCAGAATACTCCCTGACTGGAGAGTAGATATCACTTCAGAATACTCCCTGAGTGGATAGTAGATATCACTTCAGAATACTCCCTGAGTGGATAGTAGATAACACTTCAAAACAAAATACACCCTGAGTGGAGAGTAGATATCACTTCAGAATACTCCCTGACTAGAGAGTAGATATCACTTCAGAATACTCCCTGAGTGGATAGTAGATATCACTTCAAAACAAAATACACCCTGAGTGGATAGTAGATATCACTTCAAAACAAAATACACCCTGAGTGGATAGTAGATATCACTTCAAAACAAAATACACCCTGAGTGGATAGAGATATCACTTCAAAACAAAATACACCCTGAGTGGATAGTAGATATCACTTCAAAACAAAATACACCCTGAGTGGATAGTAGATATCACTTCAAAACAAAATACTCCCTGAGTGGATAGTAGATATCACTTCAGAATACTCCCTGACTAGAGAGTAGATATCACTTCAGAATACTCCCTGACTGGAGAGTAGATATCACTTCAGAATACTCCCTGACTGGAGAGTAGATATCACTTCAGAATACTCCCTGACTGGAGAGTAGATATCACTTCAGAATACTCCCTGACTGGAGAGTAGATATCACTTCAGAATACTCCCTGAGTGGATAGTAGATATCACTTCAGAATACTCCCTGAGTGGATAGTAGATAACACTTCAAAACAAAATACACCCTGAGTGGAGAGTAGATATCACTTCAGAATACTCCCTGACTAGAGAGTAGATATCACTTCAGAATACTCCCTGAGTGCATAGTAGATATCACTTCAAAACAAAATACACCCTGAGTGGATAGTAGATATCACTTCAGAATACTCCCTGACTAGAGAGTAGATATCACTTCAGAATACTCCCTGACTGGAGAGTAGATATCACTTCAGAATACTCCCTGACTGGAGAGTAGATATCACTTCAGAATACTCCCTGACTGGAGAGTAGATATCACTTCAGAATACTCCCTGAGTGGAGAGTAGATATCACTTCAGAATACTCCCTGAGTGGATAGTAGATATCACTTCAGAATACTCCCTGAGTGGATAGTAGATAACACTTCAAAACAAAATACACCCTGAGTGGAGAGTAGATATCACTTCAGAATACTCCCTGACTAGAGAGTAGATATCACTTCAGAATACTCCCTGAGTGCATAGTAGATATCACTTCAAAACAAAATACACCCTGAGTGGATAGTAGATATCACTTCAAAACAAAATACACCCTGAGTGGATAGTAGATATCACTTCAAAACAAAATACTCCCTGAGTGGATAGTAGATATCACTTCAAAACAAAATACTCCCTGAGTGGATAGTAGATATCACTTCAAAACAAAATACTCCCTGAGTGGATAGTAGATATCACTTCAGAATACTCCCTGAGTGGATAGTAGATATCACTTCAAAACAAAATACACCCTGAGTGGATAGTAGATATCACTTCAGAATACTCCCTGAGTGGATAGTAGATATCACTTCAAAACAAAATACTCCCTGAGTGGATAGTAGATATCACTTCAAAACAAAATACACCCTGAGTGGATAGTAGATATCACTTCAAAACAAAATACTCCCTGAGTGGATAGTAGATATCACTTCAAAACAAAATACACCCTGAGTGGATAGTAGATATCACTTCAAAACAAAATACACCCTGAGTGGATAGTAGATATCACTTCAAAACAAAATACACCCTGAGTGGATAGAGATATAACTTACCACATTTTGAGCAAACAAATGTCGTACATTCAACACATTTTTTTAAATGTTCCTGATTGACATTCTGACATTAAAATTGCATTTTTGTCCAAGTATTGGGGTCTTAATTTAAATGAATGAAAAAGGTAATAACTTGCGATTAGTGCAAATTTGAAAGTGTGATAAATCTGATTTTAAAAATGTATACCGTATTTTTCGGAGTATAAGTCGCTCCGGAGTATAAGTCGCACCGGCCGAAAATGCATAATAAAGAAGGAAAAATACATATAAGTCGCACTGGAGTATAAGTCGCATTTTTGGGGGAAATGTATTTGCTAAAAGCCAACAGCAAGAATAGACATTTGAAAGGCAATTTAAAATGTCTAAAGAATAGTGAACAACAGGCTGAATAAGTGTACGTTATATGAGGCATAAATAACCAACTGAGAACGTGCTGATATACGCCTAATCTCTTACGTGAATGAGATAAATAATATTATTTGATATTTTACGGTAATGTGTTAATAATTTCACACATAAATCGCTCCAGAGTATAAATCGCACCCCCGGCCAAACTATGAAAAAAAACTGATTTATAATCCGAAAAATACGGTAATTTGACAGCACAACAAATACTTTATTGCGAGAATCAATTCTGAATGGAATTCGAAGCCCAATAATTGCAATTGATATATGAGATGTTGTAAGAGCATAATCCATAATTGATCAACTTTTACTGCGTATTAATTAAATTAGTGAATGGTGTCACCCTTTGACTTTGTGATACCCTCACTTGTGGTCAAGGAGAGACGCCATTGCCACTGTATTTGTATCACCTTGTGGTAACAAACAGTGATAACATTTACCAAGGAGCTACTTCACACACACACACTCCCTTAGCTAACACCACTAACTCCCTGGTCGTCACACCTCCCGCACATTCCAAGGCGTACTCTCCAAATCACAAATACTACATGTTCAGAGGGCTGAACATTGAGAGGAAGTCACAAAAGAAGAGACAAACAGCGGCGCTAATACGGTGGCCTCTAGTGGTAATGTTGAATATTAAGATGCATTAGCAATGGCTCACTTTGGCTTTTATAGTGTGGATAAGGACTTTGCAAAATGCAAGTGGTTTGTTTTAGTTTCATGCCTAGAAACACAAGATGCTGAGCATATGGCATTGTACTGTGAGATTCACAGATCTATTCCTGGGGGTTATGTAAAACAATATTTGTATATATTGAGAGAGATGTAATCTATCAAGAAAAAATGCATTACATTATTTATTTTTCGTTGAAAGAAAGCGGAAGTTGCGAGGCAAGGTTGGTTGCATGAACAAAGACACTCTTTCTCTGGTAACCGAGCAACGCAGGAATTGAGCCAAAACTACTAGTTTTCATCCAGATTCTGGACAGGGAGGACAGGTGGTACCAAAGAGGAGTGAGCAAAGCCATCTATGTCAAGGTTGAAAAACCATCCCTGAACCGAGGATGTGGTCTGCGACACCACCTGTCTCCCACATACAACACTGTCCTTTCAACCATTCCTAAAAGACTGCAAATTAGCCTCCAACAAATAACAGGAGTAGAAACATTCTGCTCACAGATGCTCATTTGGGCCATTTGTTTACAACTGAATGGAATGCTAACGTGGGGGATTATTTTGGACTGGTAGTAGTCTATCCACAGCGATCGTTCTGCCACTCAATACCTCATTGCTAACGAGGGGAAATTACACTTCAACAACTGTCGTTGGCATTGACAGTTAGGATTGCTTGTTTGCATCTGAACAGTTGTTTTTCTCACTACAATAGGGCAAAACCATCCTTGCCCAGGCACACCCTCCTGGTTTTGTATATAAATATTTGGGGTTTTGGCACCAACCACTAGACTAGTTCTGACTAGTCTAAGACTAGATCTGACCAATCTAAGACTAGATCTGAGTAATCTAAGTGTAAGACTAGTAGATCTGTCGAATCTAAGACTAGTCAATCTGTCTAATCTAAGACTGGTAGATGTGACCCATCTAAGACTAGTAGATCTGACCAATCTAAGTGTAAGACTTGATCTGACCAATCTAAGTGTAGGACTTGATCTGACCAATCCAAGTTTAAGACTACTAGAGCTGACCAATCCAACACTAGTACATCTGACCAATCAAACACTAGTAGATGTGACCAATATAAGTCTAAGACTAGTAGATTTGACCAATCTAAGTCTATGAGCATGAAGTGATGAAGCCTACTTGGATGACAAATGAAAGGTGAGATGACAAAGACCTGATGAATGAGAACATCCACATGTCTTTAGTAATGCTCCTTCAGAAGATGGTTGTTGAAATGTGAGGGGTGTACTCACTTTTGTGAGATAATGTATTTCGGGATATTTCAGTAAAATACAACCTGTCATTTCTTCAGCTGGCTTTCAGAAGAAGTCAAAACAAGGTTTGTTGGGGTTGATGGTTGTTGTTATGTGGCCTGTAGGGTGGGTGTCCCTGTGGTCCTCCCCCGAGATCTTCAGCTCCCCCACCTGAGCCTGAGCCTCCTGCACCATCTGAAAGTGAAGAGAGTGAATTAGGTAATTACTGTGGCGTCCATCCATCCTCTCCTTCCTCCTTCCTCACTTCAACTGTTGCGTCTACAGAAAAAGACCTGGAGGGTGTCATTGAGCCAGACACTGATGAACCACAGGAAATGGGAGAGTTTGAAAATGTTGAGGCGAGTGTTATTTCTCCATAAGTTTCTGGTGCTTTTTAGTGATGATATGAAAATATGTGTGTGTACATTTGCTCAGGTGTCAGAGGAGATGATGGACTTGGCCAATGACAAGAAGATTGAAGCCATTAATGCTCTGGGAGACGGTAAGTGTATACTTGTATTTATTCATCTCTACCAAGCACAAGGTAGGTTTTAGCTGAGTTTATGTACATGTAGGTGCTCTTAAATCAGGTGCCAAAGTCCTCCTCCCAGCCTTCGTCTGCGTCTTCTACCCGTCAGCCATCTGGATTTTCTTAGCGCTACCTTAAATGGAGATATCCGCTGATATAACTTCAATTAAATACATCACTAAAGTCTCAAATTCCAAACGGCTCGTTTGAAACAAGTTTGAAAGAAGGGAAGATTTCTTTATAAATATATTCGCCGTGCTTCCATAGTTTGATTTCACATTTTCAGGACTTTTGCAAATACACAGAAAGCACTACCAACAGATGAGAGAAGTTGGCTTATCATTATAGGGCCTCTTTCAGTCAGAATGATGTCTTTCTGTTGTAACTTAAGTTATTCATCCATCAGAACATAACTGACCTAATATGGATTGCATCAGTGCTAACTTATAGCAACTAACTAATAGTTCCACAGTGCTAATTTATAGCAACCAACTAATAATTCCACAGTGCTAATTTATAGCAACTAACTAATAATTCCTGTGCTAATTTATAGCAACTAATGAATAATTCCAGTGCTAATTTATAGCAACTAACTAATAATTCCACAGTGCTAACTTATAGCAACTAACTAATAATTCCTGTGCTAATTTATAGCAACTAACTAATAATTCCAATGATACTCGAACTTGCTTTATAAATAATATATTTATTTAAATAAATCATTTTTCTCCTCTGTTGACAGCAGTGTTGGCGCTAGGAATTTTCAAAATGGGGTCCCAGGGACCCCATCAAGTAATAAAAATGTGGTACCACAGTAACATTTTGGGGTCCCACTTTTTTGTAAGCGTTTTGAAAACAGATAAATGGATGCATTATTCTGTTATATCTCACATTCTATATTGTGTTTTGGAAAAAGGTTGTCATTAACGTTACTTCATTCATTAAAAAAATAAATAAAAAAAGAAGTACAAAATGGATGGATGGATGGAAAAACTAATTTTAAAAAGTATGTTTTTGGGGTGGAGGAGTCTGATCGGGTGCTAGTTCGCTTGAAGCTAACAGCTAGCCTGTCTCCATCCTGGAACAATGTGGATCCAGCAGGAGATAAAAGTGAAGTTTCCGTGGACTCACAAAGACTAAAACAAGACATTTACTGGAAACTTGGCACAGGATGAAGTTAAAAAGGTTGACTTTACACTCACCTTATTGTTTACCATCAAGTCTTTCTTTTGACAGCACCTTGTCCCAAACTTGTCCCAGTGCAAACTGAGGAAGTGTTTGTCATTGACAAAACTTTCGGCCAATCAAAATTTACAACCAATAAAAACGCAATACACGGGGACGGAAATGTGACCTGGCGAATATAAACAAAACAAAACACTGGCGGAAAGCAATAATCGAGACAATAAAAAAACAAGCAAGCCGGGCGGTAGGTAAAAAAAAAAGTCCTTTCTGATTTCAATGCTTAATAAGACACAAAAAGTGCTGTAACGCCAACACTGCTTGACAGTATAACAAAATAAGTCACACTTATATTCTGTAACTGTGTGGAATGCTAAAACACCCTCTGCTGCGTTTACAATGTCTTCTCCTTTTCCAGGTCGCACAAAGTACTCCGTCAATTTAGCAGACGAGCTCTCGCCCTGCACAGCTGTTTTGTACTTTGTAGTGTGGATATGGGCTTGTAGATCTTTATTTGCCACAGATACATACGTTCCTGCTTTGCACACAGTGCTTTCTGCTTCCCATGTGTCACGGCCAGGACCAAAACACAAATACTTTTTTCGCAAATCATCCGTGAAGTTGCATTTACGTTTCGGCATTTCTTGTTTTTATGTCTGTCTCTCCACTCACTAGCTCTCTCGCTCTCTGTCTCTGCCCCTCCCTCACCAATGTTTCTGTGTGCGCATGTAACCGGTACTTTAGCTAGTATAGTAGAAGTTCTCAATATTGGGCTAATCAGAAGTCTAGATTACGACTCGGAGAGAGTAGGACGGACACAATTAAATGCTTTAAATGATACCGGTGTTATTTAAATATGTACAGTGCAACAAATAGTGGACAGACATTGATAGGAATGGCCATTCAAAACAAAAGAAAAAAACAGATAGGAATCTCAACAAACAATGTTGGTTTAGTTCATTGATTAAGACTTCGGGTAATTCATACAAGGTAACAAAGTTCTTAAAGTTCATAGGAGTCATATGAGACTGATCACAGTCCATATGCACATTCACAGTTTATACGGCCACACGGGTTGAGGTTGTGGATATGGCAGTTTGTAGTGAGAGTTCAGTTTATGGGCAGAGTGTGTATGAGCTAGTGCAAAGGGCCGCAGAGTAATGAGGTGCGAGGCTAGGGGTTCGGCTATAAGCCGCCTACCGGCCCGACCAGCACAGGGGTTGAGAGGTGGAGATCCTTGGGCTCGGGCTCAAGGCCTATCTACAGCTCGCCATCCAAGACTTAGAGACCTGGCCTGCGTAAACACAGGACCCGGAGTTCAATCAATGTGCGCACATAAACATCAACATTAAGTCATCTATCGTTCGATCTTCAATAAATAAGTTACACTTATTATTATCATTATTAGCAATAATACTGCTAACATTAACAATATTAAACAATCACATGTATGTAGAAAATAACAAACACGACAGTACACAGTGATGTCACTATGACGGGTGTAACATGAACAATATTAAACAATAGAAAATAACAGTGATGTCACTATGATGGGTGTAACATGAACAATATTAAACAATAGAAAATAACAGTGATGTCACTATGATGGGTGTAACATTAACAATAACAGTGACGTCACTATGACGGGTGTAACATGAACAATATTAAACAATAGAAAATAACAGTGATGTCACTATGACGGGTGTAACATTAACAATATTAAACAATAGAAAATAACAGTGATGTCACTATGACGGGTGTAACATTAACAATAACAGTGACGTCACTATGACGGGTGTAACATGAACAATATTAAACAATAGAAAATAACAGTGATGTCACTATGACGGGTGTAACATTAACAATAACAGTGACGTCACTATGATGGGTGTAACAGTGTTCATTCATTGTCTTTACCGTAGCATAAAAAGTGCAGATGGCCTTAAAACGCCACAACACTCAGTCACCATATGCAAGTACCCAAAATAAAGACTCAACATAAATATAAATTCAATGGGATCAGAAACATTGGAGGAAACGGGATTAAAAGCCGATGCTAACCGCCCATAGACAATACATGGGTACGGCTAGTAGCTACTATTAGCAAACAAATTCACTTACCAACTCGGCTTAATATCTTAACATCGACACACTCTCTCGTCGCAACTCGGCCCTGATGGTCGGCACCTATAAGTTTACAATTAGTTGTAAAATGTTGGACGGATGTTTTTTACGATATGCAGGCAAACGACAACTTTAAAACATACCGGCTTCAGATGTCCCCAGGCTTAGCCACCGCACCTGGCAGCCATGTTGGGACGGTGGATCATATAGAGCGCGATAGGCTGCAGCGGGTCACGTGATAGGCTGCAGCGGGTCACTTGAGCGCGTGTGTTAAACTCGCGAGATTATATATATATGAGGGGATGCCATGAGAGGAAATAGGCTTATTTCCCACCCGTGTTACACGCACGCCTCCACAGTTTGTTTTGTTTAACCCCTTCTTAACTCTGGACGTACATTGAAAATACACGCAACCCTAACTCAAAATGCCGGACATTTGAGGCATTTAAGAAACCCCGCCCGGACACCCCTGCAAAAGAGGACATGTCCGGGTAAAAGAGGACGTATGGTCAGCCTAAGCTAATTTATAGCAATTAATAATTCCACAGTGCTGGTTTACTGAGACGTGACGATTAATATACAGTGGAACCGTGCGTTACGAACTTAATTTGTTCTTGAACTGGGTTTGAAATAGAAAAATGTGTATAATGAAGCACATTTCTCCATAAGAAACCATGTAAATATGAATAAAGAGTTGTAGCCTCCATATTTTAGTGAAGGTTTGTACACTGGATCCACTTTCTGTTTAATAACAAGACAAAATAACAAGCGGCTGTCTTTTGTATGTGCTGCTCTGCCAACACACTCAAGTCCCTTTGGTGCCCTCACAATCTATCAGAAATCATAAAAATCCTTAACTTTAACAACCATATTGCTATAATTAACATTTAAAAATAAAATCCACTTACATGAAATGAAGAGCTGAATGGAAAGGAGCAGACAGAGGGGGAGGGTCTGCCAGACTACACTGTGAAGTAAGTCTGCCTTGGCATCTTTTTCCAGAAAAGTCTGGTCTCAACACAATTAAAACTTGCTGTGGTACGAAACCTGCTTGGTCGATCTTCCATAAGTGTGAGCGCCATTAATGTACTCCTCACAAAAAGTCTTTAAAAATGTTTTCAACTCCACAGCAATTGGCCCCTTCTTTCCACGCTGGTCTTTTTAGGACTCATATTGAGTTGGCAAAATGGAAAACAACTTGTGAAAAGCAGCCCAGAGAAGTGACTAGTACTGTACTGTGCAGCAAGTGAGGTAGAAGCCCAGAGAAGTGACTAGTAGTGTACTGTGCAGCAAGTGAGGTAGAAGCCCAGAGAAGTGACTAGTAGTGTACTGTGCAGCAAGTGACGTAGAAGCCCAGAGAAGTGACTAGTAGTGTACTGTGCAGCAAGTGACGTAGAAGCCCAGAGAAGTGACTAGTAGTGTACTGTGCAGCAAGTGAGGTAGAAGCCCAGAGAAGTGACTAGTAGTGTACTGTGCAGCAAGTGAGGTAGAAGCCCAGAGAAGTGACTAGTAGTGTACTGTGCAGCAAGTGAGGTAGAAGCCCAGAGAAGTGACTAGTAGTGTACTGTGCAGCAAGTGAGGTAGAAGCCCAGAGAAGTGACTAGTAGTGTACTGTGCAGCAAGTGACGTAGAAGCCCAGAGAAGTGACTAGTAGTGTACTGTGCAGCAAGTGAGGTAGAAGCCCAGAGAAGTGACTAGTAGTGTACTGTGCAGCAAGTGACGTAGAAGCCCAGAGAAGTGACTAGTAGTGTACTGTGCAGCAAGTGACATGGAGGGCTCCAACTGCCCTAAAATTGATGTGCCCTGCTTTTTGTCTGCAGGCGGGGCAGAAAATGAATGAATGAAGTGTTCGCACACACAGACATGGTTGGCACATTAAGGCTTATTTGGCTCCACGTAACAGTTGGCAAGCGGAGTGGTTCCTGTAAAAGAAAGTGGTTCCTGTAAAAGAAAGCAACACTGTTTCATGATCTGTGGCTCCTGCTCTGCAACCACTTCAATAGTGCAACTTTTAATCTGATGATTGTCTGACTCAACTTTCACTCATTGCACATTGAAAACCAGTGTGGGGACTAACTCCATTTATCTTAACCTCTTTGGTTACAAAACATTCTCCTGAGTGCTGCTTGTGTCTTGTAGGAGATCTGCAGAAAGCTCTGGATCTTTTCACTGAAGCCATCAAGATGAATCCCTGCGTGGCCATCATGTACGCTAAGAGAGCAAGGTGAGACACCTGCGTGATCGTGCCGACGTTCCAGTCCCCTCAAATGAGTGGCGAGGTAATGCTGTGGTGTGCTTGCATGTCAGCGTTTACGTTCAGATGCAGAAACCCAACGCAGCCATCAGAGACTGCGACAGAGCCATCAAGATTAACCCGGACTCAGCGCAGCCTTACAAGTGGAGGGGTAAAGCTCACAGGTATGTTTCACCTGGAGGCTTTTAGATGCTCTAATTCGCACTCCACCACGTCTTGGAACTAAGATTTACCAACTAAATGTATTCCCCGGACTATAGAGCGCTCCGGTATATAAGCCACACCCACTACATTTTTAGAAGGAAACATTTGTTCATATATAAGCCGCACCAGACTATAAGTGGCAGATATATACGTTGTGGGCTGACTTATTTACATAAATATTTAGTAAATGTTTATTTACATACCTTAGTTGTTGCCAAATGGTGTCTGTACAACGGCAGTAAAACGGCTGATCAAACAAAACAGAAGTCATGGTCTTGGACCCACTAGCTGCGCAAGCTAGCTCTCCAATCAGCTAAACGGGCTCAATAACTCCACGCTGACGTTTTGGTGAATTTACTGAGGAATTTGTGAAAGTGAAATAATACAAAAAGAATGCCATTGTAAGTTAATAATACTAACACAGACACTTGTAAACGTGTTAGCATATTAGCTAATGACGCGAACTTGATTACATTACGATAGCTTGTACAAATATGCATGAAAACACTCCTACACACACCACCCATGAGACGCTTTAGTAAGTAAGAATTGTTTTAGTTATATTGTAAAACTTACAAACGTTGCTTGGACTGATGAATGAAGAATCCACAATGGACGATTGGAACGAATGAACGACACTTCTACTTCCGGTTCAAAGCTTTAATCAACAGGAATTCACATTCACCCTGCGGCACCTGCAGTGAGCGTACTTGTCCAAAAGATGGCACCATAGAACAAACCTTAACACAAATTTTAAGACATTTAAAGGCCTACTGAAATGAATTTTTTTTATTTAAACGGGGATAGCAGATCTATTCTATGTGTCATACTTGATCATTTCGCGATATTGCCATATTTTTGCTGAAAGGATTTAGTATAGAACGACGATAAAGATCGCAACTTTTGGTATCTGATAAAAAAAAGGCTAGCCCCTACCAGAAGTAGCGTGACGTAGTCAGTTGAACATATACGCAAAGTTCCCTATTGTTTAAAATGATGGCCGCATGAAGTGAGAGAGATTCGGACCGAAAAAGCGACAATTTCCCCATTAATTTGAGCGAGGATGAAAGATTTGTGGAAGAGTAAAGTGCAAGTGAAGGACTAGTGGGGAGTTGAAGCTATTCAGATAGGGAAGATGCTGTGAGAGGCGGGTGGGACCTGATATTCAGCTGGGAATGACTACAACAGTAAATAAACACAAGACATATATATACTCTATTAGCCACAACACAACCAGGCTTATATTTAATATGCCACAAATTAATCCTGCATAAAAACACCTACGTGTTTGTTATGCTAGCTCCTAGCTCCTCTGCTAGCTCCTAGCTCCATAGAACACGCCAATACAATTCAAACACCTGATCAACACACACACTCACTCAGCCCAAAAGACCGTTCACCTAACCCAAGGTTCATAAAGCTTATATATTTAAACAAAGTTACGTACGTGACGCGCACGTACGGTCAAGCTATCAAATGTTTGGAAGCCAAAGCTGCATACTCACGGTAGCACGTCTGCGTCTTTGTCATCCAAATCAAAGTAATCCTGGTAAGAGTCTGTGTTGTCCCAGTTCTCTACAGGCGTCTGTGTATCCAAGTCAAAAGTCCTCCTGGTTAGAGTCTCTGTTATCCGAGTTCTTCCATCTTGACTGCATCTTTCGGGAATGTAAACAAAGAAGCGCCGGCTGTGTTGTGTTGTTGCTGACTTCCCTCGCAAAATAGACGCTTCGCACCGACAACTTTCTTCTTTGCTTGCTCAGCTTCTTTCTCCATAATGCAATGAACATAATTGCAACAGATTCACCAACACAGATGTCCAGAATACACCCAGAATGAGATGAAAACAGCTATTTCGTATTGGCTTCAATGTGGAAGGCATACCCGTGTTCCCCGGGCTACGTCACGCGCATACGTCATCCTCAGAGGCGTTTGGAACCGGAAGTTTAGCGGCAAATGTAAAATGTCACTTTATAAGTTAACCCGGCCGTATTGGCATGTGTTGCAATGTTAAGATTTCATCATTGATATATAAACTATCAGACTGCGTGGTCGCTAGTAGTGGCTTTCAGTAGGCCTTGAAGTGTCTTGGCATTTGTTTAATGAAAACTTGTTTGCTTTATGGCCATCGGCAAAGAACAATCCATGAACGTTTTATAAGTTGCAGTGTTCAAAGCCTAGGAAAAAGTAATGGCTTAAAGTTTGGAGTTTACGATCCTTTTTTTTTTTAAACAAGAAGACCATCAGCTAACTCATGATATAATTAATGGTTAACATGGTTATTTTTTTAAAAAGAGTCTATATTTTTCACAATTACTAATTATTTTGAATAAAGATTGCTTGTTGGTCTGCGGAATTTGTCTGCAATCCATAGTGAGTCAACATGAAGTTTCAGCGCAACATCTATGAGCGGGTGTGTTAGTCCCTGTGGAATAAATCAATAGAAATGTTAATAATGGCCACTGTATGTTGCAGGCTGCTGGGACACTGGGAGGAGGCATCCGGGGATCTAGCTACAGCCTGCAAACTGGATTATGATGAGGATGTCAGTGCACTGCTCAAGGAGGTGCAGCCCAAGGTAATAGATGTGGAATACAGCTACAAGTTATTTGGACACACACTAGTATGTTCCCATACATTCATTTGTTTGGGGGGCCCACTACAAATAGATTACAACTTGCCTGTTGTTACGTAGAAGCACCTGCTCTGCATACACTACAAATAGATTACAACTTGCCTGTTGTTACGTAGAAGCACCTGCTCTGCATACACTACAAATAGATTACAACTTGCCTGTTGTTACATAGAACCACCTGCTCTGCATACACTACAAATAGATTACAACTTGCCTGTTGTTACGTAGAAGCACCTGCTCTGCATACACTACAAATAGATTACAACTTGCCTGTTGTTACGTAGAAGCACCTGCTCTGCATACACTACAAATAGATTACAACTTGCCTGTTGTTACGTAGAAGCACCTGCTCTGCATACACTACAAATAGATTACAACTTGCCTGTTGTTACGTAGAAGCACCTGCTCTGCATACACTACAAATAGATTACAACTTGCCTGTTGTTACGTAGAAGCACCTGCTCTGCATACACTACAAATAGATTACAACTTGCCTGTTGTTACGTAGAAGCTCTTGCTCTGCATACACTACAAATAGATTACAACTTGCCTGTTGTTACATAGAACCACCTGCTCTGCCAGAGAATAATGAGACAGAGCAGCAGGGAGCAGTGTTACCAATTTAGAGGTCATGACATTGGCAACGGCACAAATTCAACCAATCCCTTCAAAATATGCTTGCCCTCGCAAACTTTGTCCAATGCCTGCAACAAACACATGTGTGGACGAAGCAGGAACAAGGTGGAAGTAGGGATGTAAACGAAGCAGGAACAAGGTGTAAGTAGGGATGTAAATGAAGCAGGAACAAGGTGTAAGTAGGGATGTAAATGAAGCAGGAACAAGGTGGAAGTAGGGATGTAAATGAAGCAGGAACAAGGTGGAAGTAGGGATGTAAATGAAGCAGGAACAAGGTGGAAGTAGGGATGTAAATGAAGCAGGAACAAGGTGTAAGTAGGGATGTAAATGAAGCAGGAACAAGGTGTAAGTAGGGATGTAAATGAAGCAGGAACAAGGTTGCAAGTAGGGATGTAAATGAAGCAGGAACAAGGTGGAAGTAGGGATGTAAATGAAGCAGGAACAAGGTGGAAGTAGGGATGTAAATGAAGCAGGAACAAGGTGGAAGTAGGGATGTAAATGAAGCAGGAACAAGGTGGAAGTAGGGATATAAATGAAGCAGGAACAAGGTGTAAGTAGGGATGTAAATGAAGCAGGAACAAGGTGTAAGTAGGGATGTAAATGAAGCAGGAACAAGGTGGAAGTAGGGATGTAAATGAAGCAGGAACAAGGTGGAAGTAGGGATGTAAATGAAGCAGGAACAAGGTGGAAGTAGGGATGTAAATGAAGCAGGGACAAGGTGTAAGTAGGGATGTAAATGAAGCAGGAACAAGGTGTAAGTAGGGATGTAAATGAAGCAGGAACAAGGTGGAAGTAGGGATGTAAATGAAGCAGGAACAAGGTGGAAGTAGGGATGTAAATGAAGCAGGAACAAGGTGTAAGTAGGGATGTAAATGAAGCAGGAACAAGGTGTAAGTAGGGATGTAAATGAAGCAGGAACAAGGTGGAAGTAGGGATGTTAATGAAGCAGGAACAAGGTGTAAGTAGGGATGTAAATGAAGCAGGAACAAGGTGGAAGTAGGGATGTTAATGAAGCAGGAACAAGGTGTAAGTAGGGATGTTAATGAAACTCCTGAAGGGTAGGTAGCATTACCCTTGTAAAATAAATGTTATCAGAAAACCAAGATTAAAAACTACAGTTTGATCAACTCATGGACTGACTGGCGTTAGCTTAAATGCTAACATGAAAACAAGAGACATTAACATATTTCCCCATTAACAAACCCAATCCTAACTTATATGAACACCTGACTGTCTGAGCAACTGACATTTTTGACTGTGGACATTGAAGCTACAAGCTGTGCTCTTAGAACACAGTCAGTTTTACGGTGCGTTCAAGGACCACTGAACACAGTAGGACGCCACAAAGCCCGCCAGAAATAATGTTTTATTTGTTACGCACGTTTCATTTAGATACATTTTAGAGTGTGATAGTACAAATCAATATTCAAAACAATACAAACTTTGCCATTAAAAGTGATGAAATACTAAAACACTATCAGTGAAGCATAGGAAACACAAAACATGATAAATAGTGGCTTTTCTAACAGTGTCTATTTTCATTTTTAAAAATGTGGTTAAAAGATTTCAGTGTGTGTAAAATAAGTTTTTGAGCACATTCAACAATAATAACCGTGATCCTTTTGGGAATGTTTACATCGTAGAACAACTCTATTGCTCAAGCGGCACCATTCAGAACTACTTCCTGTTCCTGTCTACAGTGCTAAGCCTTCTGGGTAATGGAGTATATAAACATTTGGTACCACACTGGTGTCCTTACTTCCTAGTTGACATGAAATATTTATCAGGCTAAGACACATGAACAGATTTTCATTGGCAATGCAGACTTAGCAAAGAGGCAGCACTTCCATGTTAGAGATGTTGAAGTGTGATGATAATCTCATATCATAAGTTAGTGCTACAACGTGCGGGGAAAGATAAATGAACACACAGAGAATGTCTGCAACTTGTAGGAAGTCTTGGGTGGTGTTGTAATGACTTTTATTACAGTAATGTTCCATCTAGTGTCCACTTTTAAGACTATAAAACATCAAGACACTATTTGTTTTCCAATCATGTGATTTTTGAAGGAACACTTCAAATATTGATAACAAATTCATCAAATCACTAGTTGATTCAATGTTAGTGGAAAAAAGTTTGCTTTAAAAAAATGTCAACTTTCTGAAAAAGCCTCCATGAATTCAGGACTTTTGGCTGATCATTACAAAAAATTGGAGCCACTTTTTCACTGTTTTTGGGGACTTGTAAGATAAACGCACATATTTCTCATCCCAACGGCAGCTGGCACGTTTTAGACCTACGTCGCCATGACGACGGCAACTTCTTCTTTGTCGCCACAGGCCAACAGAATCATGGAGCACAGGCGCAAATATGAACGCAAGAGGGAGGAGAAGGAGATCCGGGAGAAGCAGGAGCGAGTCAAGAAGGCCAGGGAGGAGCACGCTCGCGCTCACAAGGTCAGCAGGAATATGAGATGATTCAATCTCAGTTATGAGATTAAAAGTACAGAAGCCAGATTCCACCACTAAAACAATAGTACCCTAACGGTAAGTAATAATTGTGAGATTAAAAGGTCAAAATTAGGAGATTAAAAAAATCTAAATTATGAAGTTAAAAAATACTAAATTATGAGATAATAAAGTCAAAATTATGAAAATAAAAATCTCAATTATGAGATAAAGTTGAAATTATGAGACAAAAAGTTGAATTGTGATAAAGTGAAAATGAGCCAATAAAAAAGAAAAATAATGACACAAAGTCATAATGAGATAAACATCATGAATATGAGATCAAGTAGAAACAATGATGGATAGAAAGTCATAATGAGATAAACATCATGAATATGAGATCAAGTAGAAACAATGATGGATAGAAAGTCATAATTGAGAAATAAAAAGTGAATTTTCCACCACAAAAAAAATTACTTCTTGTATTTCAAGGATGTAGAATGTCCACTATAAACAATAATTGTGTATAGAACAATAAACAATAATTGTCTATAGAACAATAAACAATAATAGTCTATAGAGCAGACCTGGGCATTCTGCGGCCCGCGGGCCGCATCCGGCTCTTTGTGCGTCCCTGTCCGGCCCGCGTGAGGCCAATTATAAATTACAAAATATATTTTAAAAAGTATCTATGTCGAGTGTGCAATACAACGGTGCTGCTTTTGTTTTGAAAATCGTTATTTGTATTACTTCCGTGTGGACGTATGCGTGTGCGTGATTGTGAGTGAATGTGAACAGCTGCAATCATTAATTACAAAATAAAGTTGAAAAAACATCTATCTCGTGCGCGCAATACAACTGTGCTGCTTTTATTTTGAAAAGTATTCTTTATGGGCGTGTGTCCGTGTGTAACCTGTGAGTGAAGGTGCACATTCAGCGACAAGTGATGCACGGTTTACACCCGAGACGCTAAAAAGAGAAAAGTTGATGAGGAATGGCGTGTTTTCAACAAGACATGAACTGCAAAGCAACGTTCCCTCTAAGGTGCGTGCCTGCGCAATTGCGCACTGCTCAAGCGTCCGCTGCGCGCAGCAAATATATGCCGCGCACCAAATCAAATCCCATCTGAATTCTAAACAAAATAAACATATTTATTCTATGTAATTTTGCAATGCAACTCTGAGTGACAGTGACAACAAGCGGCCCTAACGGTGTTCGTCAACACCGTTCAATTATTGTAACGTCTATCGAGATGCTTCGAGGCCAGGAATTATATCGATCACTTTATTGAGCAAAACTGTTTATATTCGGACATAACTACACCAAAAACATGAGTAAAACAATTCTATCTGGAAAAACTAGTCATTTTCTGCCGTACAAACCAGGCCAAAAGCAACTTGTCATCTGTCACCAACACGCATAGCACTAAACCACTGGTGCGTTTATGGCCACACAAAAAGTCGGACAACTCAAACACCACACAGAGTTACACTATTACTCCTCAGTCATACGTGTGCTTATTTTACTGTCATTTATTATTAATGTTAATTTATTTATATTAGTCATGGAATGCTGTTACACACACTATGTTGAAGTATTACTATTATTATTAATTATTATTATTATTATTATTATTTATCTTACAGTATATATCAAAAATAATATTGAGCCAAATTGAATTGAAATATTGTGGATGTGGCCCTCCAGCAGTGCTCGGGTTGCTCATGCGGCCCCCGGTAAAAATTAATTGCCCACCCCTGCTATAGAGCAATAAACAATAATTGTCTATAGAGCAATAAACAATAATTGTCTATAGAGCAATAAACAATAATTGTCTATAGAACAATAAACAATAATAGTCTATAGAGCAATAAACAATAATTGTCTATAGAGCAATAAACAATAATAGTCTATAGAGCAATAAACAATAATTGTCTATAGAGCAATAAACAATAATTGTCCATCCAACAAAAATAAACAATCATTTTCTATAGAACAATATCAATAATTGTCTATAGAACAATAATAAGCAATTGCCTATAGAACAATAATAAACAATAGTTGTGTATAAAACAATAATTGTCTATAGAGCAATAATAAACAATACTTGTCCATAGAACAATATTAAACAATAATTGTCTATAGAGCAATAATAAACAATACTTGTCCATAGAACAATAATAAACAATTGTCTATAGAACAATAATAAACAATCATTTTCTATAGAATAAACAATAATTGACTATAGAATAATAAACAATTGTCTATAGAACAATAATTGTCTGTAGAGCAATAGACAATAAAAAATTGTCCATACAACAATAATAAACAATTGTCTATAGAACTATAATTGTCTGTAGAGCAATAAACAATAAAAAATTGTCCATACAACAATAATAAACAATTGTCTATAGAACAATAAACAATAGTTTATAGAGCAATAAACAATAATTGTCCATAGCACAATAATAAAAAGTAATTGTCCATACAACAATAATAAACAATCATTTTCTATAGAACAATAAACAATCATTTTCTATAGAACAATAAACATTTGCCTATAGAACAATAATAAACAATAGTTGTGTATAAAACAAACAATAATTGTCCATAGAGCAGTAATAAACAATACTTGTCCATAGAGCAATAAACAATACTTGTCCATAGAGCAATAAACAATACTTGTCCATAGAACAATAAACAATACTTGTCCATAGAGCAATAAACAATACTTGTCCATAGAACAATAAACAATACTTGTCCATAGAGCAATAAACAATACTTGTCCATAGAACAATAAACAATACTTGTCCATAGAGCAATATTAAACAATAATTGTCCATAGCACAATATAAACTAATTGTCCATAGACCAATAATAAACAATTGTCCATAAAACAATAATAAACAATTGTCCATAAAACAATAATAAACAATTGTTCATAAAACAATAATAAACAATTGTCCATAAAACAATAATAAACAATTGTCCATAGAACAATAAACACATTTTTTTTATAGAACAATAATAATCAATAATTGACTATAGAACAATAATAAACAATTGTCTGTGCAACCTACTAATAAAAGTCTCAATCAATCAATCAATCAATCAGTCTATAGAACAATAATTGTCTATAGATTGTATATTGTCTATTGTTCATAAAACAAAAATAAACAATCATTTTCTGTAGAACAACAATAAACACTAATTGTCTATAGAGCAATAAACAATAATTGTCTATAGATTTTATATTGTCTATTGTCCATAAAACAAAAATAAACAATCATTTTCTGTAGAACAACAATAAACAATAATTGTCTATAGAGCAATAAACAATAATTGTCTATAGAACAATAAACAATAATTGTCTATAGAGCAATAAACAATAATTGTCTATAGAGCAATAAACAATAATTGTCTATAGAGCAATAAACAATAATTGTCCATAGAACAATAATAAACGGTAATTGTCCATAAAACAAAAATAAACAATCATTT
Source organism: Entelurus aequoreus (assembly GCF_033978785.1). Lineage (NCBI taxonomy): Eukaryota > Metazoa > Chordata > Actinopteri > Syngnathiformes > Syngnathidae > Entelurus > Entelurus aequoreus. Next base: position 7,342,652 of record NC_084755.1, read on the forward strand.
TCTGTAGAACAACAATAAACAATAATTGTCTATAGAACAATAATAAACAATTGCCTATAGAACAATATTAATAATTGTGTATAAAACGATACACAATTGTGTATAGACAAAAAATAATTGTGTATATTGAACAATAAACAATTGTGTATACAACAATAATTGTGTATAGAACAATAAACAATAATAAAAAATGATTGTGTATATAGAATAAACAATAATTATCTACAGAACCATAAACAATTGTTTATAGAACAATAAATAATAGTGTATATTGAACATTAACAATAATTGTGTTTATAGAATAATAAAAAATAATTGTGTATATAACAATAAACAATAATTGTCTGTAGAATAATAAACAATTGTCTATAGAACAATAAACAATTGTCTATAAAACAATAAATAATTATTTATAGAACAATAAACCACATTAAATAATAGTGTATATTGAACATTAACAATAATTGTGTATATAGAACAATAAACAAAAATGGTGTAAAGAACAATTTTCTATATTGAACAATAATAAACAATAAAATCATAAACAATTTCAATTGTATATATTGAACAATAAACATTGATTGTGCATCATTATACACTAATATACATTCTATTATATAATAAACAATGATTGTGTATAGAAAAATAAACAATAAACAATTGTCCATAGACCAATAAACAATAATTGTGTATATTGAACAATAAACAATAATTGTGTATATTGAACAATACTAAACTATTTTAATTGTGTATATTGAACAATAAACAATTGTCCATAGACCAATAAACAATAATTGTGTATATTGAACAATACTAAACAATTTTAATTGTGTATATTGAACAATAAACAATAATTGTGTATATTGAACAATAAACAATTGTCCATAGACCAATAAACAATAATTGTGTATATTGAACAATACTAAACAATTTTAATTGTGTATATTGAACAATAAACAATAATTGTGTATATTGAACAATAAACAATAATTGTGTATATTGAACAATAAACAATAATTGTGTATATTGAACAATAAACAATAATTGTTTGTATTGAACAATACTAAACAATTTTAATTGTGTATATTGAACAATAAACAATAATTGTGTATATTGAACAATACTAAACAATTTTAATTGTGTATATTGAACAATACTAAACAATTTTAATTGTGTATATTGAACAATAAACAATAATTGTGTATATTGAACAATACTAAACAATTTTGATTGTGTATATTGAACAATAAACAATAATTGTGTATATTGAACAATAAACAATGATTGTGTATATAGAATTACCAATAATAAACAAATTTAAATAGAACAAACAATAATTATCCATAGAATAAACAATCATTATTTATATAACCATAAACAATAATTGTGTATATTGAACAATAATAAATAATTGTGTATAGAATAATAAACAATAGTTGTGTATATTGAACAATAATAAATAATAATTGTATATGTAGAATAATAAACAATAGTTGTGTATATTGAACAATAATAAATAATAATTGTGTATGTAGAATAATAAACAATAGTTGTGTATATTGAACAATAATAAATAATAATTGTGTATGTAGAATAATAAACAATAGTTGTGTATATTGAACAATAATAAATAATTGTGTATGTAGAATAATAAATAGTTGTGTATATTGAACAATAATTGTGTATGTAGAATAATAAATAGTTGTGTATATTGAACAATAATTGTGTATGTAGAATAATAAACAGTTGTGTATATTGAACAATAATTGTGTATGTAGAATAATAAATAGTTGTGTATATTGAACAATAATTGTGTATGTAGAATAATAAATAGTTGTGTATATTGAACAATAATTGTGTATGTAGAATAATAAATAGTTGTGTATATTGAACAATAATTGTGTATGTAGAATAATAAATAGTTGTGTATATTGAACAATAATTGTGTATGTAGAATAATAAATAGTTGTGTATATTGAACAATAATTGTGTATGTAGAATAATAAATAGTTGTGTATATTGAACAATAATTGTGTATGTAGAATAATAAACAATGTGTGTAGGAAGAAGAAGCCCGAGGAGGAGGAGGAGGAGGAGGAGGAGGAGGAGGAGGATTCTTCCCAGGTGGTGAGTGACATCATCATTTAGTTACTTTGATTGATGCAATGTCAAATATATATTTCACCCAATACTAATGTACATTTGACTATTATTCATGTGGGAAATGTACATTTGACTATTATTCATGTGGGAAATGTACATGTGACTATTATTCATGTGGGAAATGTACATTTGACTATTATTCATGTGGGAAATGTACATTTGACTATTCATGTGTGAAATAGACATTTGACTATTATTAATGTGTGAAATGTACATTTGACTATTATTAATGTGTGAAATGTACATGTGACTATTATTAATGTGTGAAATGTACATGTGACTATTATTAATGTGTGAAATGTACATGTGACTATTGTGTGAAATGTACATGTGACTATTATTCATGTGTGAAATGTACATGTGACTATTGTGTGAAATGTACATGTGACTATTGTGTGAAATGTACATGTGACTATTATTGATGTGTGAAATGTACATGTGACTATTGTGTGAAATGTACATGTGACTATTATTGATGTGTGAAATGTACATGTGACTATTATTAATTGGCCTGCATGAACCTGGCAGCAGGTGGTGGGTTCCCAGGTGGGTTCCCAGGTGGAGGTGCTGGCATGCCTGGTCTGAATGACTTGTTGCAGGATCCTGAGCTTCTCAGCGCCATGCAGGTCCTGTACTACTTCCTGTATTCTTCTTTTTGCACTTGTACTCCCTCAAGAAGTTGAGCAAAGGTGTAATGTGATGTCGTCAGTCATGTATTTGACCTGCCGCTCACACATTCCATCCTTATGATGTCACTCCTGTCAATATTGATTGACTTGTATCATGTGACTATCACACAGGACCCGGAGGTGATGGTGGCCTTCCAGGACGTGGCACAGAACCCGGCCAACATCGCCAAGTACCACAACAACCCCAAGATCATGGCGCTCATCACCAAGCTCAACTCTAAGTTTGGAGGAGCTGCACCTCAGCCTCAGTCCTAACATGTTGGAGGAGGAAGTAGTCTTCTTCTTCTTCTTCTTCTCTTAAACATTGAATCTTCATCAAGTTGAGCTGCACCTCAGCCTCAGTCCTAACATGTTGGAGGAGGAAGTAGTCTTCTTCTTCTTCTTCTCTTAAACATTGAATCTTCATCAAGTTGAGCTGCACCTCAGCCTCAGTCCTAACATGTTGGAGGAGGAAGTAGTCTTCTTCTTCTTCTTCTTCTTCTTCTTCTTCTCTTAAACATTGAATCTTCATCAAGTTGAGCTGCACCTCAGCCTCAGTCCTAACATGTTGGAGGAGGAAGTAGTCTTCTTCTTCTTCTTCTCTTAAACATTGAATCTTCATCAAGTTGAGCTGCACCTCAGCCTCAGTCCTAACATGTTGGAGGAGGAAGTAGTCTTCTTCTTCTTCTTCTCCTCTTAAACATTGAATCTTCATAAAGTTGCAACTTTCACAAACAAGATTCATGTCCTTCTTTCTCTCATCACTCACAGCAACTTAGTGTTTATCACTCACAGCAACTTAGTGTTTATCACTCACAGCAACTTAGTGTTTATCACTCACAGCAACTTAGTGTTTATCACTCACAGCAACTTAGTGTTTATCACTCACAGCAACTTAGTCATCTTAGTGTTTATCACTCACAGCAACTTAGTGTTTATCACTCACAGCAACTTAGTCATCTTAGTGTTTATCACTCACAGCAACATAGTCATGTTAGTGTTTATCACTCACAGCAACATAGTCATGTTAGTGTTTATCACTCACAGCAACATAGTCATGTTAGTGTTTATCACTCACAGCAACTTAGTCATCTTAGTGTTTATCACTCACAGCAACTTAGTCATGTTAGTGTTTATCACTCACAGCAACATAGTCATGTTAGTGTTTATCACTCACAGCAACATAGTCATGTTAGTGTTTATCACTCACAGCAACATAGTCATGTTAGTGTTTATCACTCACAGCAACATAGTCATGTTAGTGTTTATCACTCACAGCAACATAGTCATGTTAGTGTTTATCACTCACAGCAACATAGTCATCTTAGTGTTTATCACTCACAGCAACATAGTCATGTTAGTGTTTATCACTCACAGCAACATAGTCATGTTAGTGTTTATCACTCACAGCAACATAGTCATGTTAGTGTTTATCACTCACAGCAACTTAGTCATGTTAGTGTTTATCACTCACAGCAACATAGTCATGTTAGTGTTTATCACTCACAGCAACTTAGTCATGTTAGTGTTTATCACTCACAGCAACATAGTCATGTTAGTGTTTATCACTCACAGCAACATAGTCATCTTAGTGTTTATCACTCACAGCAACATAGTCATGTTAGTGTTTATCACTCACAGCAACATAGTCATGTTAGTGTTTATCACTCACAGCAACTTAGTTGTACGAAAGCCTATTGTGTGCCTTTAACCAGTTTTGTAATGTTCCTATGCATTTAGGTTGATAGGTCAATCTGTGACGTCATTTCCCCTTTAAAGCACGTCTTTGTCAGAATAGCCGGTTTCAATCAGTGGTGGCAGGCAGACTTGTGTGCGTTGACGACTAAATGTAAGTTTTGTCACATACTGTTACAGCATTTGAACTGAATGTCGTGCCTTGCTACTTCTGCAAATGTTTGGTGCATTGTATGCTAAGATCAGTTGTTTTTGGGTCGATTGAGAGATAATTAGTCTCGTTGACGGCGTTTACATTTACGTGTAGTTTATTTAACGTCATTGCAACTGCGATGGCGGAGTTTGGCCTTTAGATGGCGACATAGACCACATAATCGCCATGTATGGCTCTGAAGCTTAGAAACTTGTTGGAAGTTCATACATAGTTAAATGCAGTATATATGTTGTTGTTATGCACACCTTTATATTATATTATATTATGTTATATTATGTATGCATATCCATGTATATTGCTGCATATTCATGAGTATATAATTGGATTGTAATTTTTCCTCTTTTCTTTGTTTGTTTAGACCACACACACACACACACACACAACCATACACATTTAAATCAACAATAAAGATGATTAAAGGATTCTCTGGCCGGAATCTGTCCATTGTGTCCCAACTCTAAAAGAACTACTATCCCTTCCTTACATTAGTCATGTTAGTGTTTATCACTCACATTAACATAGTCATGTTAGTGTTTATCACTCACAGCAACATAGTCATGTTAGTGTTTATCACTCACAGCAACATAGTCATGTTAGTGTTTATCACTCACATTAACATAGTCATGTTAGTGTTTATCACTCACAGCAACATAGTCATGTTAGTGTTTATCACTCACAGCAACATAGTCATGTTAGTGTTTATCACTCACATTAACATAGTCATGTTAGTGTTTATCACTCACAGCAACATAGTCATGTTAGTGTTTATCACTCACAGCAACATAGTCATCTTAGTGTTTATCACTCACAGCAACATAGTCATGTTAGTGTTTATCACTCACAGCAACATAGTCATCTTAGTGTTTATCACTCACAGCAACATAGTCATGTTAGTGTTTATCACTCACAGCAACATAGTCATGTTAGTGTTTATCACTCACAGCAACATAGTCATCTTAGTGTTTATCACTCACAGCAACATAGTCATGTTAGTGTTTATCACTCACAGCAACATAGTCATGTTAGTGTTTATCACTCAAGCAACGTAGTCATGTTAGTGTTTATCACTCACAGCAACATAGTCATGTTAGTGTTTATCACTCACAGCAACATAGTCATGTTAGTGTTTATCACTCACAGCAATGTAGTCATCTTACGTGTAGTCATGTTAGTGTTTATCACTCACAGCAATGTAGTCATCTTACGTGTAGTCATGTTAGTGTTTATCACTCACAGCAACGTAGTCATCTTACGTGTAGTCATGTTAGTGTTTATCACTCACAGCAACGTAGTCATCTTACGTGTAGTCATGTTAGTGTTTATCACTCACAGCAACGTAGTCATCTTACGTGTAGTCATGTTAGTGTTTATCACTCACAGCAACGTAGTCATCTTACGTGTAGTCATGTTAGTGTTTATCACTCACAGCAATGTAGTCATCTTACGTGTAGTCATGTTAGTGTTTATCACTCACAGCAACGTAGTCATCTTACGTGTAGTCATGTTAGTGTTTATCACTCACAGCAATGTAGTCATCTTACGTGTAGTCATGTTAGTGTTTATCACTCACAGCAACGTAGTCATCTTACGTGTAGTCATGTTAGTGTTTATCACTCACAGCAACGTAGTCATCTTACGTGTAGTCATGTTAGTGTTTATCACTCACAGCAACGTAGTCATCTTACGTGTAGTCATGTTAGTGTTTATCACTCACAGCAATGTAGTCATCTTACGTGTAGTCATGTTAGTGTTTATCACTCACAGCAACGTAGTCATCTTACGTGTAGTCATGTTAGTGTTTATCACTCACAGCAACGTAGTCATCTTACGTGTAGTCATGTTAGTGTTTATCACTCACAGCAACGTAGTCATCTTACGTGTAGTCATGTTAGTGTTTATCACTCACAGCAACGTAGTCATCTTACGTGTAGTCATGTTAGTGTTTATCACTCACAGCAACGTAGTCATCTTACGTGTAGTCATGTTAGTGTTTATCACTCACAGCAACGTAGTCATCTTACGTGTAGTCATGTTAGTGTTTATCACTCACAGCAACGTAGTCATCTTACGTGTAGTCATGTTAGTGTTTATCACTCATGGTATCACTTATCTCTTGGCACACAGCCTTGTGTGTGTGTGTGTGACGTGTGCTAGCGCAATGACTGGGGCCTAACACTGTGTGTGTGTGTGTGTGTGTGTGTGTGTGTGTGTGTGTGTGTGTGTGTGTGTGTGTGACGTGTGCTAGTGCAATGACTGGGGCCTAACACTGTGTGTGTGTGTGTGTGTGTGTGCTAGTGCAATGACTGGGGCCTAACACTGTGTGTGTGTGTGTGTGTGTGTGTGTGTGTGTGTGTGTGTGTTGCTGGTTTGAAAGAGCAGTGAGGTCATGGAAATGTGACCCCATGGTTAAAATGAGGTGTTATAATTGACGTAAACACATGTGGACTAGACATTCTTAGGGACCTCTGGAGATCTGGGGTCGTACTTATCAAGCTTCTTAGAATGACTCCTAAGAAGTCTGCTAAGAGTTGACTTAAGAGTAAATAAATTCTTGGCTGAAAGCTGCACTTAAAAGTTAGTTATCAAGCGTCTTACTCACACTTTCAGCGAAGTGTAGGACTGAATCTTAAGTGTCACACTCAGAGCTGAATTACGACATTACTATGTGCCGTAAACGCAATTTTAGGTGACGTCATTTCTGTGTCCATAGAAATGACCAATCACGGAAGGGAATCCCTTGTCTAAGAATAAAGAAATATCTTGGAAATATTTAAGTGGACAATGGGAGTGTATATTTTGACAATAAACTTCAAAATAATACAAAACAAACTAGTCCCCGCCGGCACTCGCGCTACCGCTCCCTCTCTTCTCTCGCCCACACACTCACTGACGTCACTCACCTCACGGCCACACACATACGCTACTGTCATAACATTTTCTTTCCAATTCATTAATTAGGCAACTAATTTGAAACTGGTGTGGGTGGCTCTATATATACTAGCCCACTGCAGACACATGCAGAAATCAACAAGGAATCGAAAAGTATTAAATCTGTGACAAAAATAATATCCTCTCTGTCTAAACGATACCGTTTGATCAGCTGCTCGTCATCAAAAAAAACAACAACATTGTTCCGTTCCCTGAACGTTGGCGCACGTCTCTCTCGCCTCAGTGCCATCCCCTGCTGGCAACTCCTAACCACTTAAGACACCTCTGAAGGTCTCTTAAATATCGTGGAGAGTAGGAGTGATTCTTAGACTTAAGAACGTTGATAAAAAGATTTTATTCTTAAGTTTGAGAGTAGGACTAAATTTCGCAAATTCTCAGGACTTAAGTGTAAAATGGCACTCTAAGAAGCTTGATAAGTACGGCCCCTGGTTTTTACGGCATGATAAAAATTAACGAGAATAAATGCATGCTTTTATTTTGTAGAATATGACGCACGACAGGAAGTCAGAGTGCACAAGTGAAGTGTAGCATGCTTGAATGTAACTGACAGACACAAATGATAGTTTAATTAACTTATAGACAGTTTTGGTTTATTTAAAATTGTACTTAAAATACATGAAGTAGTACGTATAATCTTTGAGTTACGAGTATTGATTGAACGTTTACTATGACAATTAATGCTGTGATTTTAAACGTCATATGCAGAATTGGACCAAGCAGGAGGGTAACGACAAGGCTGGTGATAGACAGCAAGGACACAACTCTTTCATTTACAGATCGCTGAAGATAAAATGTCAAAAGAACCGAGATGTCAAAAATCACTTTAAAGGCCTACTGAAATGAATTGTTTTATTTAAACGGGGATAGCAGATCCATTCTATGTGTCATACTTGATCATTTCGCCATATTGCCATATTTTTGCTGAAAGGATTTAGTAGAGAACATCGACGATAAAGTTTGCAACTTTTGGTCTCTGATAAAAAAGCCTTGCCTGTAGCGGAAGTAGCGTGACGTCACCGGAGGAAGGGCTGCTCACATTTCCCCGTTGTTTTCAATGCAGCGAGAGAGATTCAGACCGAGAAGGCGACGATTACCCCATTAATTTGAGCGAGGATGAAAGATTCGTGGATGAGGAACGTTAGAGTGAAGGACTAGAGTGCAGTGCAGACATATCTTTTTTCACTCTGACCGTAACTTAGGTACAAGCTGGCTCATTGGATTCCACGCACTCTCCTTTTTCTATTGTGGATCACGGATTTGTATTTTAAACCACCTGGGATACTATATCCTCTTGAAAATGAGAGTCCAGAACGCCAAATGGACATTCACAGTGACTTATCTCCACGACAATACATCGGCGAAGCACTTTAGCTACGGAGCTAACGTGATAGCATCGGGCTTAACTGCAGATAGAAACAAAATAAATAAACCCCTGACTGGAAGGATAGACAGAAGATCAACAATACTATTAAACCCTGGACATGTAACTACACGGTTAATGCTTTCCAGCCTGGTGAAGATTAACAATGCTGTTGCTAACGACGCCATTGAAGCTAACTTAGTAACGGGACCTCACAGAGCTATGATAAAAACATTAGCGCTCCACCTACACCAGCCAGCCCTCATCTGCTCATCAACACCCGTGCTCACCTGCATTCCAGTGATCGACGGAAGGACGAAGGACTTCACCACGATCATCTGTGCGGTCGGTGGCTAGCGTCGGCTAGCACGTCTGCTATCCGAGTCAAAGTCCTCCTGGTTGTGTTGCTGTAGTCCGCCGCTAATACACCGATCCCACCTACAACTTTCTTCTTTGCAGTCTTCATTGTTCATTAAACAAATTGCAACAGATTCACCAACACAGATGTCCAGAATACTGTGGAATTATGAGATGAAAACAGAGCTTTTTGTATTGGATACAATGTGTCCCAATACTTCTGTTTCACTGGTTACGTCACGCGCATACGTCATCATACATAGACGTTTTCAACCGGAAGTTTAGCGGGAAATTTAAAATGTCACTTTATAAGTTAACCCGGCCGTATTGGCATGTGTTGCAATGTTAAGATGTCATCATTGATATATAAACTATCAGACTGCGTGGTCGCTAGTAGTGGCTTTCAGTAGGCCTTGAAGTATATTCAGCAGTGGGTGAATTTGCTCTTGAGCTCCAGCAGGTGGAGGAAAGAATCCTCAACAAACGTGAAACCAGAGTCAGACTCGGGTGGTGGACGCGGTGCTCCAAGGTCAGTCCAAAGTGGAAACTGTTTTGCAACGTGACTGCCCCAACTTCTCTAAACAAGACAGGCTCCGATTTGCAGGCAAAACCTGATACAGGCGTGGCAAAGGACGACCACAGTAGGACGACCAGCAGGAGATACAAGCAGGCCCCCTGCTGGACATAAGTGTCAACAGACAATGTTATCAGTTCATGATTGACACTGGTGCCAAACACTCATTCTTGAATGAGGGTGTTCAAAATAAATTGTGTGCTTTCTTTTTGAAGGTCAAAAGCTTCGCTGTGATCACAAGAACGATACCTGTCACCAAACAGCTTCCGGTACAGATTGCTGGACACTAATTGAAGGACACCGTCGTGGTCCACCTGTACACACCTTGCCTGCTTGGTAAAGACCTGCTTTACAAACTAAACCCTGACATTGAATATTGCACAAAAGGAACCTTCCTGGTGTTACCTGACAGCATAACCATCAAGCTGCAACAACATCTACTGGGTAAGCCTCCTCCCAGGAACGAATGAAGGACAAGGACTGCTCCAACTGTCCTATGAGTGAAAGCCCTGGCTGACTGAGCTGCGTCCGTGTGTACCGCCACATGTATGATCACCACTTAGACGACTCCTATATATGTTGGAAGTCAAGGTGTGGTCGCTCATGTTGACCTATCCTTACAACAACAAGCATGGTATAAGATGGACAATTGCTGTCCCACATTGTTCCCTTGCCCTCTGTCCTGCCTACGAAACCAAAGACTTAAGTGGAATGATGAAACAGGGCGTAGCTGCCGCTGATTGAACCGACACGCAAATACCACATTTTAAATATTTCGGTTGTCTGTTAAAAACATAAATAGCTATGGGCTGCAATTTGGACATTCCTGCTGTAGGCTACGAGGAGCTAGCAGCTACACAACAGCTGAGCTAAAACAACACATTTAAGCATATCAAATCATTATAGTTGCTTATTACATAAACAAAGTCGCCAAGACAGAAGTCTGATAAACTATTCAGTAACAAACGTGTCCGCATAATTCTTTCTACAACAGGAACCATGCTTAGTGAATTATTGTGGCCACAATAATTCACTAGGTGTTGAAAAATATCAAATTACTATTGCAAAAGCATCCGCCATAAGGTTAGTGTTTTTCTAATATTTGTGTCAATATAGAAGCATATTTTGTGGCTTTCACCATATTGAATAATATGCATAAATGTAGGGTCGATATCACTAAGGGATTCCCTACCCTAATGCCACCCTCCAGTGGTCCACAGAAAAAGGCTTTCATTGACCTCAAACATGACCTGTCCTCTGCCTCTGCTATTGCTGTGCTTGACTATCAGCTGACCTTTTTCTTGGATGTTTCTGAAAGTGATAGTACTACTAACAGTCCCTTTTTCAGGGACAGAGGCGGGAGGAGGTGAATTGGATCGTGACGAGTTTGAGCGTGTCAAGTTTTTATTTCATAGATATGATCAATCCGGTACAAGGGAAAAGGTACGTCCTGACTTGTGTTGACAATTAAAGTGGTTGGCCGGAAGCAACCCCAACCTCAAAGGAGGATGCCAAATCAGTAATTAAATGGTTTGTGAATGACCTAATACCCCAAGATGGTTTCCCCACAAAGATTAGGTCAAACAACGGCACCCATTTTTAAAAATACTCACTTAGCTTTGGTCGAAAAGGCTCTCGGACTAGAACACAGGTTATCATACTCAGTCCCAAGGTGAGGTTGAAAGGATGAACCAGAACATCAAAACAAATTGGCTAAAATCTGTGCACAGACCAAATTGAATTTGATTGACATGTTTCCATTAGCATTAATTATCATTCGAAGGCCCATGAATAAAACTGTTTTTACACCCTTTGAATTTTTCACCCTATGAACTGCATACCAGGTCAGCCCTTCCCAGGACCAGCAGCTCCCTTGGAAGGAGGAATCAGCGTGAGACCAAAATGGTATTTTTACCAAATGCAGAATTTGTGTGCCAGTTCCTCTGTGCAGATTCGAGGATGACACGCCAGATTCCCTTCCGCCCGCTGAGAAGGTCAGGGTCAAAGTCGGATCCAAGGCCTGTTCCCGATACCTGACTGGAGAGGAGAGAGAACACCCGATACCTGACTGGGAGGAACGTGGAGAGGAGAGAGAACACCCGATACCTGACTGGGAGGAACGTGGAGAGGAGAGAGAACACCCGATACCTGACTGGGAGGAACGTGGAGAGGAGAGAGAACACCCGATACCTGACTGGGAGGAACGTGGAGAGGAGAGAGAACACCCGATACCTGACTGAGAGGAACCTGTCCAGTGATGACGAGAAGGACTAAGGTTGTCAGCCATGGGAAGGGGTGAAATAGTACCCTTCTCCACCAAGGCAGCCAAAAACCCAACGAGGTGTCGGCAGGCCACCAGCCTGAGGCACCACAGAGGGATCTACACGAGCACTAATCAATAATGGACTCATATGAAATTCAGTGTTGTTCAAAATCAATCATATAACAACAATGCAAATGCCAGAGAAAGAATTCTGCAACAGCTTACAGTTATAAGTCTATATTCATTTTAAAATAGATTTTAGTTTGATTGATCATTAATGTGAAATACATCTGTATAAGCACATATGTATATGTATTCCTCTAATTATGTTCAATGATGTGCATGATCAAGGTATTCAGTTATTTGACTAATCAGAGGTGAGGCCACTAATTGTGTTCTGTGATATGGTTTAGCTGCAGGCTGATAGCAGTGGTCGCTCAACGAGGGTCATAGAGGAATGTCGCCCCACATAACAACATTGGGCTTTTCGCCTCTACCTGCAGTATAGTTTTTTAAGGAAGTGGTCTAGGTCAGAAATCCGTATGGTCCAGGGTTCTAAAACCCTGGAAGGGGGGACTGTGGTGGAATTTCTGACCTTTTGGACCATATTTTGTGTCTGTCAAAGTCCGGAAAGAGAGCGAGGTGGAAAAGCATCAAGAAGGACACAACAGTAGTGGAATGTCTGCTTGTTTCTCTTTTTTCTATTCTGAACCATTGGAAGAGCATATGTGGGTTAGTTGAACGTATGGTCGGCCTGACCATTGTACAAAATGTTTTGATGGTTTATTATGACTAAGAGATTCAAGGATGTTGCAGAACAAACAGGTCCAAAACAACTGGACCTTGACACACGAGGGAAACACATCAAATGGCCAAGTAGACCAAGTCTATGTATGATTGGCATGATTCCTCCAACGTCTCCGGAGACATCGTCAGTTTGCATGGCAAGTCAATCCAACCTTGTACCATTTGATTATGGGTAAATAAAACTTTTGTACTAACTTCACTTTTGTTGCTGTTTAAGATTTGGACATTCCACCACAGTCGGTAGGTCAGTAAGGTCCACCACTCAGGAACCAATCACCACACCACTCATGTGGATCTCATAGTCCTAAGTCTGATTTGTGCTGCGCACTTCAACTTGTTGTCCTGCACTACATCCTCTAAATAAACAACTTGTTGTCCTACAGTACATCCTCTAAATAAACAACTTGTTGTCCTGCACTACATCCTCTAAATAAACAACTTGTTGTCCTACACTACATCCTCTAAATAAACAACTTGTTGTCCTGCACTACATCCTCTAAATAAACAACTTGTTGTCCTGCACTACATCCTCTAAATAAACAACTTGTTGTCCTACACTACATCCTCTAAATAAACAACTTGTTGTCCTGCACTACATCCTCTAAATAAACAACTTGTTGTCCTGCACTACATCCTCTAAATAAACAACTTGTTGTCCTGCACTACATCCTCTAAATAAACAACTTGTTGTCCTGCACTACATCCTCTAAATAAACAACTTGTTGTCCTGCACTACATCCTCTAAATAAACAACTTGTTGTCCTGCACTACATCCTCTAAATAAAGTTTATTTAGAGGATGTAGTGTAGGACAACAAGTTGTTTATTTAATAAACAACTTGTTGTCCTACACTACATCCTCTAAATAAACAACTTGTTGTCCTGCACTACATCCTCTAAATCAGGGGTCACCAACGTGGTGCCCGCGGGCACCAGGTAGCCCGTAAGGACCAGATGAGTAGCCCGCTGGCCTGTTCTAAAAATAGCTCAAATAGCAGCACTTACCAGTGAGCTGCCTCTATTTTTTTAAATTTTATTTATTTACTATCAAGCTGGTCTCGCTTTGCTCGACATTTTTAATTCTAAGAGAGACAAAACTCAAATAGAATTTGAAAATCCAAGAAAATATTTTAAAGACTTGGTCTTCACTTGTTTAAATAAATTCATAATTTTTTTACTTTGCTTCTTATCACTTTCAGAAAGACAATTTTAGAGAAAAAAATACAACCTTAAAAATGATTTTAGGATTTTTAAACACATATACCTTTTTACCTTTTAAATTCCTTCCTCTTCTTTCCTGACAATTTAAACCAATGTTCAAGTAAATTTATTTTTTATTGTAAAGAATAATAAATACATTTAAATTTAATTCTTCATTTTAGCTTCTGTTTTTTCGACGAAGAATATTTGTGAAATATTTCTTCAAACTTATTATGATTAAAATTCAAAAAAAATTATTCTGGCAAATCTAGAAAATCTGTAGAATCAAATTTAAATCTTATTTCAAAGTCTTTTGAATTTCTTTTAAAATTTTTGTTCTGGAAAATGTAGAAGAAATAATTATTTGTCTTTGTTAGAAATATAGCTTGGTCCAATTTGTTATATATTCTAACAAAGTGCAGATTGGATTTTAACCTATTTAAAATATGTCATCAAAATTCTAAAATTAATCTTAATCAGGAAAAATTACTAATGATGTTCCATAAATTAATTTTTTTTAATTTTTTCACAAAGATTTGAATTAGCTAGTTTTTCTCTTCTTTTTTTCGGTTGAATTTTGAATTTTAAAGAGTCGAAATTGAAGATAAACTATGTTTCAAAATGTAATTGTCATTTTTTTGTGTTTTCTCCTCTTTTAAACCATTCAATTAAGTGTAAATATCATTAATTATTAATAATAACATAGAGTTAAAGGTAAATTGAGCAAATTGGCTATTTCTGGCAATTTATTTAAGTGTGTATCAAACTGGTAGCCCTTCGCATTAATCAGTACCCAAGAAGTAGCTCTTGCTTTCAAAAAGGTTGGTGACCCCTGCTCTAAATAAACAACTTGTTGTCCTGCACTACATCCTCTAAATAAAAAACTTGTTGTCCTACACTACATCCTCTAAATAAACAACTTGTTGTCCTACACTACATCTTCTAAATAAACAACTTGTTGTCCTACACTACATCCTCTAAATAAACAACTTGTTGTCCTGCACTACATCCTCTAAATAAACAACTTGTTGTCCTGCACTACATCCTCTAAATAAACAACTTGTTGTCCTACTCTACATGGTCAAAATAAACAACAACTTGTTGTCCTACTCTACATGGTCAAAATAAACAACTTGTTGTCCTACTCTGCATGGTCAAAATAAACAACAACTTGTTGTCCTACTCTACATGGTCAAAATAAACAACTTGTTGTCCTACTCTGCATGGTCAAAATAAACAACAACTTGTTGTCCTACTCTACATGGTCAAAATAAACAACAACTTGTTGTCCTACTCTACATGGTCAAAATAAACAACAACTTGTTGTCCTACTCTACATGGTCAAAATAAACAACTTGTTGTCCTACTCTACATGGTCAAAATAAACAACTTGTTGTCCTACTCTGCATGGTCAAAATAAACAACTTGTTGTCCTACTCTACATGGTCAAAATAAACAACTTGTTGTCCTACTCTGCATGGTCAAAATAAACAACAACTTGTTGTCCTACTCTACATGGTCAAAATAAACAACTTGTTGTCCTACTCTGCATGGTCAAAATAAACAACAACTTGTTGTCCTACTCTACATGGTCGAAATAAACAACTTGTTGTCCTACTCTACATGGTCAAAATAAACAACAACTTGTTGTCCTACTCTACATGGTCAAAATAAACAACTTGTTGTCCTACTCTACATGGTCAAAATAAACAACAACTTGTTGTCCTGCACTACATCCTCTAAATAAACAACTTGTTGTCCTACTCTACATGGTCAAAATAAACAACAACTTGTTGTCCTACTCTACATGGTCAAAATAAACAACTTGTTGTCCTACTCTGCATGGTCAAAATAAACAACTTGTTGTCCTACTCTACATGGTCAAAATAAACAACAACTTGTTGTCCTACTCTACATGGTCAAAATAAACAACTTGTTGTCCTACTCTACATGGTCAAAATAAACAACAACTTGTTGTCCTACTCTACATGGTCAAAATAAACAACAACTTGTTGTCCTACTCTACATGGTCAAAATAAACAACAACTTGTTGTCCTGCTCTACATGGTCAAAATAAACAACTTGTTGTCCTGCTCTGCATGGTCAAAATAAACAACAACAAAGTCATAAAAAGCTGATATGTTGATAAATATTGTGACTTTGAAGACAAATAAACAACAGTTAATTGGTGAAAAGTAATATTGAATAATTGTTCATGGCCTGAGACAAGTCAGACATGTTCCAACTTAGGAGCTCCAACAATGGCAAGAATCTTATTTCTCATTTTGTGGTTTATTTGCAAGAACAAAAGAGCAAGTAGAACTGCATTGTGGGTAAAAGGTAAAGAAAAAACAGCAGCTAATGTCCATACCTGTGAGGAAATGAAGGGGTTGTCATTTGAATGTGGAGGTTGAAAGTGTGAATTGGAGAAAGAAGAAACTTACTTCTGGAACTCCCACTCTCGGTTGTCCAGTGGACACACCTGTCTGGTCTTCAGCCAGCGGGAAATACAGTGGAAGTGGAAGGCGTGCTGTGGACCACAACAACACTCCTATTACCTTTATCATCCCCCCAGATATACACATTTCATGTGTGTGTCTCCTATTTTCTGGACCATAGGGCGCACCACATTATAAAGTGCACTGCCAATGAGCGACGTCTATTTTCATACAAAAGGTGCAGCAGATTTTATAAGGCGCATTAAAGGAGTCATATTATTATGATTATTTTCTAAATGTAAAAGACTTCCTTGTGGTCTACATAACATGTGATGGTGCTTCTTTGCTCAAAATGTTGCATTGCTGATGTTTTACTCATCATCTTCAAGTCGCTTTCTGACAGTCTCTTCAGAATGCGCCGTTTTGTGGGCGCTCTTATTTACGTGCCTCCACTTGGACAGCGTCTTCTCCCCGTCATCTTTGTTGTAGCGTGCAAGGACGGGAGTGGAAGAAGTGTCCAAAGATGGAGCTAACTGTTTTAATGACATTCAATCAATAACGGAGCAGCATCTTCTCATCCGTGGCTCACTAGTGCAACAACAACACAGGAAATGTGTCCCGTGAAAAAGTGTCCGACCGGAACTCTCTAATAACTAAAGTTCCTTGGGTGAATAATGTAGTCACTACACCGCTATGTTTTAGTGCTTTCATGGTGAGTTTACTGACAGATATAAGTAAGAACTTGACACTACTTTATATTAGAAATGGCAATGAATGTCACATAACAAGATAGAGAAAAAGAAGAACATTATTGACGGACTACAAAGGGGGACTTGCGCAAATTTTCAGGACTTATGCAGATCCCAAATACACATCAGCAGGGACCAGAAGGTAAGAAAAGTTTCTTTTGTTTAATACTGTGAAACAAAACGCTAGATAATGTCTGCTAATGGGTGCCATTTTGCGGTCCTTCTACACACACCATAATAATACCATACGTTGAAGCACAGTATGTCTGACTATGGTAGCCGTAATGCTCCGATAATCCATCAAACGGTGCGGCTTGATAGCTTACCAAAGTCCTACTAAAAAAATTTGACAGATTTTTGAGTGCCGTGTGTAATGTTCTATATTCTCAATGGAACATTAAAAGTTTTGGTGTTGTTTAATGGCGTCATCTTGCAGTCCACACGTATCTCCTTGTGTGACTGCCATCTACTGGTCACACTTATTACATCATGTACCAAATAAAACAGCTTCGAGGTCGGTAAGCACAACCAGAATTATTCCGTACAGTAGGCACACTGGGTTATAAGGTGCGCTGTCAAGTTTTGAGAAAATGAAAGGATTTTAAGTGCGCCTTATAGTCCAAAAACTATGGTACATGTATATATAATTGAATGAAAGAAACAAGATTTGTAATAATGGTAGTACAATGAGAAGTGATGGTGTCACTCACGTTGCAGACCCCCCAGGCGACGGTGCACTCCTCAGATGTGGCAGAAGCTTGGTTGGCCTGACATTCTATACCTGAGGGCATGACGACAACTTCATCAAGTATTTTATTCAACAAGACCTTGTCTGTTTCCATCACAGAACATTCCCATTCTAAGTATTTATTTGGACATTTAAAAGTAACAGAAACAAAACATAACAACAACAAACATGTATACAGTTACTAAAAGGAGTAGGAAGAAGCAGAGCTGATTAAATCCTACTCCTTGTCATGTAAGAGTAATCAGTCAGGAGGTGTAAGAAGAGTCCACTTACAAAGATCCATGATGTGGTTTCGACAAATAGCACAATTATCCACAACAATGTCCCAGGCCCACAGTGCCACAGCGTTCCACTAGTGGGGAAAACAAACTACAAGTTAGTAAGCACAGCTCACCCTAAAATAAAACTTACCCTAAATATCAGACTGTAGGCCGCTACGTTTATTTCCTACACTTTCACCCCTGCAGCTAATTAATGGATTTTTTTTTAATTGTTTACGTTAAACACATGCAAAGACACTTGAATGGTGTGTTATTGTTTCTGCTCTGGCGCCATCTTTTGGATGAGTTCACTCACTGCAGGTGCTGCCTGGTGAATGCCTACAGTGTTTCCTGCTAGTTAAAGCTTTAAACCGTTGAGTCTTCTAGCCATCCATAGCGTATCTACTCGTATGGATTCTTCATTCATCAGTCCAAGCAACGTTTGTACGTTTTACAATATAACTAAAACTATTCTTACTCACTTAAGTGTCCCATTTGTGATGTCTGTAGGAGTGTTTTCATGCATATTTTGTACATGCTATCGTAACGTCATCAAGCTAGCTTGGTTAGCATTAGCTAATATGCTAACAGGTTTACAAGTGTCTGTTAGTATTATTAACTTACAATGGCATTCTTTTTGTATTGTTTCACTTTCACAAATTCCTCAGTAAATTCACCAAAATGTCAGCGTGGAGTTATTGAGTCTGTTTAGCTGATTGGAGAGCTAGCTTGCGCAGCTAATGTGTCCATGACCATGACTTCTGTTTTGTTTGATCAGCCGTTTTAATGCCGGGTTACAGACACCGTTTGGAAACAATTTAGGTATGTAAATAAACACTTACTAAATATTTCTGTGTAAATAACTCATTTCTCAACGTATATATCTGCGACTTATAGTTATAGATAATAGTTATAGGGGAGTTATAGATTGTTTTGAGTTTAGCAATCTGCTGTCAGAGGTAATGTTAGCTAACATGCTAAGCTAACCTATTTCCTCAATTGCGCCACAAAATGTTCTGTTATTCAATGGGTTATCACAATATACAGTAATATACACCGATAACATATACATGACGTGTTATTGAATACAAATAACATGAACAAGAAGCGCAAAGTCACGCTATTAGAATCAAGCTAATTTAAAGCTAAAGCTAATTTAAGCCGCCGTGATGTAGCGTTAGCCATTTAGCATGCTAACTAGCGCTCGAACTGCGTTTCCTCGGGGACCACAAGGGCGATAATGATGAGCAAGAAGCCTGAAAAGAACACCTTTTTCACTTCAAATCGCTTCTTGCTCGCTCCGCTGCTGGAGCAGCTCGGTGCGTCGACGTCCATCGCTGCTGCCATCTTCTATCGACAAGTTGGCCACACTAAGTAGGACTTCCGCCAAGAAGATACAACTTCCGGTGCCCTTTCAATGACGTTTCAGCGACGCAACTAATCGCAAGTGGCACGCACTCATACACGTTTGTTTTCATAAAGTGATGACGCTTGTTGGGAATTGTTTTTAATGTAAAGCGACTTCAGCCGTAAAGTGAAAGCTTTTATTTTGAAAGGAGGGTGTGCGGTGTTTTTTGGCAAACTAGCTGTAAGTGGAGCGTGAATAATTTATAGTTAATACTTTGTCAAATAAGATATGGTTGTAAACCGAACACGATCGATGTATGAAGATATGGTTGTAAACCGAACACGATCGATGAATGAAATGTCGTTTACTAAAGTAAAAGTGAATTTTAGGAAAAATGTTCAGGTTCCACCGAGATTTGAACTCGGATCGCTGGATTCAGAGTCCAGAGTGCTAACCATTACACCATGGAACCCATGAATGCCAGACTGTGTTTGTTGATCCTAAATACGAGCATGTAAAGTCATTGTGTCTTTATTGGCTTTTTTGATTGATTGATACTTTTATTAGTAGGTTGCACAGTCAAGTACATATTCCGTACAATTGACCACTAAATGGTAACACCCCAATACGTTTTTCAACTTGTTTAAGTCGGGGTCCATTCATGATACAGATATATACTATCATATATACTATCATCATAATACAGTCATCACACAAGATAATCACATTGAATTATTTACATTATTTACAATCAGGGGTGTGGAGGGGGGGGGGGTATGGACATCATTGGACCATTTCATTCATACACCACACAATATACATTGTTTTTATTGACTACACCACACAATATACATTGTTTTTATTGACTATTTCATTGATACACCACACAATATACATTGTTTTTATTGACTATTTCATTCATACACCACACAATATACATTGTTTTTATTGACTATTTCATTGATACACCACACAATATACATTGTTTTTATTGACTATTTCATTGATACACCACACAATATACATTGTTTTTATTGACTATTTCATTGATACACCACACAATATACATTGTTTTTATTGACTATTTCATTGATACACCACACAATATACATTGTTTTTATTGACTATTTCATTGATACACCACACAATATACATTGTTTTTATTGACTATTTCATTGATACACCACACAATATACATTGTTGTTGACTATTTCATTGATACACCACACAATATACATTGTTTTTATTGACTATTTCATTGATACACCACACAATATACATTGTTTTCATTGACTATTTCATTGATACACCACACAATATACATTGTTTTTATTGACTATTTCATTGATACACCACACAATATACATTGTTTTTATTGACTATTTCATTGATACACAATATACATTGTTTTTATTGACTATTTCATTGATACACCACACAATATACACACATAGAAGACTCTTGCACAGCAAATGTTGTCAGTCTGTAACATGCTCAGCACATCAAAGAAAACGCTAACAAATCAATATTTTAATTTTTCATCAGTTTTTTCTTTTTTGACACGGTTACTCCTCCAGGTTTCCTCTCAATCTTCTTCTTCGTTGCCTACGACTGCTTCACCAGGTTCTTCCCAGGTTTAGTCTTCACCAGGTTCTTCCCAGGTTTAGTCATCACCAGGTTCTTCCCAGGTTTAGTCATCACCAGGTTCTTCCCAGGTTTAGTCTTCACCAGGTTCTTCCCAGGTTTAACCTTCACCAGGTTCTTCCCAGGTTTAACCTTCACCAGGTTCTTCCCAGGTTTAACCTTCACCAGGTTCTTCCCAGGTTTAACCTTCACCAGGTTCTTCCCAGGTTTAACCTTCACCAGGTTCTTCCCAGGTTTAGTCTTCACCAGGTTCTTCCCAGGTTTAGTCTTCACCAGGTTCTTCCCAGGTTTAACCTTCACCAGGTTCTTCCCAGGTTTAACCTTCACCAGGTTCTTCCCAGGTTTAACCTTCACCAGGTTCTTCCCAGGTTTAGTCTTCACCAGGTTCTTCCCAGGTTTAACGTTCACCAGGTTCTTCCCAGGTTTAACCTTCACCAGGTTCTTCCCAGGTTTAGTCATCACCAGGTTCTTCCCAGGTTTAGTCATCACCAGGTTCTTCCCAGGTTTAACCTTCACCAGGTTCTTCCCAGGTTTAGTCTTCACCAGGTTCTTTCCAGGTTTAGTCTTCACCAGGTTCTTCCCAGGTTTAACCTTCACCAGGTTCTTCCCAGGTTTAGTCATCACCAGGTTCTTCCCAGGTTTAACCTTCACCAGGTTCTTCCCAGGTTTAGTCTTCACCAGGTTCTTTCCAGGTTTAGTCTTCACCAGGTTCACTTGGGCTTGTTTGAGCTTTACTTGAGCGGGGACCACAAGACCTTTAGTGTCCGAAGCAGAGCCGCTTGCTGGACTACAAGACTTAAACAGCTCCACATCCCTGACCTTCTGACCTTTCAGGTGTGCAGGGTGGCCACAGGTGGCGCCCACCTCCATGCTCACGTTGTCCATCCACCTGTGCAAAGAAACTGTCAGGAAATATTGGCTTCATTAGCACATCTTCAAACATTGCTCAATTTCTTGTGGCCCGCCACATCATTTTATTGTGGCCTTACACTTCATTTTAAAGCAGCCTGTCCTATGGTTTTAACGTGGCACGCTACATAGTTCTAAAGTGGCCCGCCACATCATTTTATTGTGGCCCTACACTTCATTTTAAAGCAGCCTGTCCTATGGTTTTAACGTGGCACGCTACATAGTTCTAAAGTGGCCCGCCACATCATTTTATTGTGGCCCTACACTTCATTTTAAAGCAGCCTGTCCTATGGTTTTAACGTGGCACGCTACATAGTTCTAAAGTGGCCCGCCACATCATTTTATTGTGGCCCTACACTTCATTTTAAAGCAGCCTGTCCTATGGTTTCAACGTGGCACGCTACATAGTTCTAAAGTGGCCCGCCACATCATTTTATTGTGGACCTACACTTCATTTATTGTGGCCTGTCCCATAATTTAAATGTAGTACGCTACATAATTTTAATGTGGTTCGCCACATCATTTTATTGTGGACGTACACGTCATTTGAATGTGGTCCGCCACATAATTCTAATGTGGTCCGCCACATCATTTTATTGTGGACCTACACTTCATTTAATGTGGCCTGTCCCATAATTTTAATGTAGTACATGACATAGCTGTAACGTGGCCTGCCACATCATTATATTTTGGACCTTTACTTCATTTTAATGTGGCCTGCACCATTAATTGAATGTGGCACGCCACATATTCCTGATGTGGTCTGCCACATCATTTACTGTGGTTCGCTATGTCATTTTAATGTGGCCTGCACCATTAATTGAATGTGGCACGCCACATATTCCTGATGTGGTCTGCCACATCATTTACTGTGGTTCGCTATGTCATTTTAATGTGGCCTGCACCATTAATTGAACGTGGCACGCCACATATTCCTGATGTGGTCTGCCACATCATTTACTGTGGTTCGCTATGTCATTTTAATGTGGCCTGCACCATTAATTGAACGTGGCACGCCACATATTCCTGATGTGGTCCGCCACATCATTTACTGTGGTTCGCTATGTCATTTTAACGTGGCCTGTACTATTAATTGAACGTGGCACGCCACATATTCCTGATGTGGTCCGCCACATCATTTAATGTGGTTCGCTATGTCATTTTAAGGTGGCCTGTACCATTAATTGAACGTGGCACGCCACATATTCCTGATGTGGTCCGCCACATCATTTACTGTGGTTCGCTATGTCATTTTAAGGTGGCCTGTACCATTAATTGAACGTGGCACGCCACATATTCCTGATGTGGTCCGCCACATCATTTAATGTGGTTCGCTATGTCATTTTAAGGTGGCCTGTACCATTAATTGAACGTGGCACGCCACATATTCCTGATGTGGTCCGCCACATCATTTAATGTGGTTCGCTATGTCATTTTAAAGTGGCCTGTACCATTAATTGAACGTGGCACGCCACATATTCCTGATGTGGTCTGCCACATCATTTAATGTGGTTCGCTATGTCATTTTAATGTGGCCCACCACATCATTTTATTTTGGACCTCCATTTCATTTTAAGGTGGCCTGTCTCTTTAAAATTTGGCCCGCCACTCCATTTTATGTGGTCTGCCATTTCATTTTATTTTGGACCTCCACTTCATTTTAATGTGACCTGTCTTTCTAACATTTGGCCCACCACACCATTTTAAAGTGGCCTGCGAAAGGCTGGAAATAAAAAAAAGCCCTTTCCGCCAACGACTGTATCCTCCAATCAGCGACAAGCTGTGGGTCATGTGATTGTCTTTAGCCAAGATGCTGACCTGGCAGGGTGTTGAAGCGTGAGTGTCAGTTAGCACTTTAGCACGAGGGGAACCAGAAGGTGCACCCACCTGTGTCAGTTAGCACTTTAGCACGAGGGGAACCAGAAGGTGCACCCACCTGTGTCAGTTAGCACTTTAGCACGAGGGGAACCAGAAGGTGCACCCACCTGTGTCAGTTAGCACTTTAGCACGAGGGGAACCATAAGGTGCACCCACCTGTGTCAGTTAGCACTTTAGCACGAGGGGAACCAGAAGGTGCACCCACCTGTGTCAGTTAGCACTTTAGCACGAGGGGAACCAGAAGGTGCACCCACCTGTGTCAGTTAGCACTTTAGCACGAGGGGAACCAGAAGGTGCACCCACCTGTGTCAGTTAGCACTTTAGCACGAGGGGAACCAGAAGGTGCACCCACCTGTGTCAATTAGCACTTTAGCACGAGGGGAACCAGAAGGTGCACCCACCTGTGTCAGTTAGCACTTTAGCACGAGGGGAACCAGAAGGTGCACCCACCTGTGTCAGTTAGCACTTTAGCACGAGGGGAACCAGAAGGTGCACCCACCTGTGTCAGTTAGCACTTTAGCACGAGGGGAACCAGAAGGTGCACCCACCTGTGTCAGTTAGCACTTTAGCACAAGGGGAACCAGAAGGTGCACCCACCTGTGTCAGTTAGCACTTTAGCACGAGGGGAACCAGAAGGTGCACCCACCTGTGTCAGTTAGCACTTTAGCACGAGGGGAACCAGAAGGTGCACCCACCTGTGTCAGTTAGCACTTTAGCACGAGGGGAACCAGAAGGTGCACCCACCTGTGTCAGTTAGCACTTTAGCACGAGGGGAACCAGAAGGTGCACCCACCTGCGCAGGGGCAGCAAGGTGCAGTCGCACAGCAGGGGGTTGCCTTGCAAGTCCAGCACCTCCAAGCCGGTGAGCCAGTGCAAGTGGGGAAGTTCCTTCAGCCGGTTCCCTCTCAGGGTGAGAGTCTTCAGTCCTGGACCAAGTCCTGCCAGGGCGTCCCTGGACATCTGGAAGGAGTGACCACAGTTTGGTAAATAGTGTACCCGCTCCCCGGTTCTGAACCACATACCTTCTCAGTGTTGGTCCGGTCCATGTGGAGCCATTTCAGACTTTGGGAGAGCGGCTTGAAGGCGTTGGCTCCTACGGACAGAATGCGGTTGTGGGACAGGTTCAGCTCCTCCAGACCGGGGGTCCTGGACAGGGCGGCGCTTGGAACCTTGGTGAGTTTGTTGGCAGCCAGGTGAAGTTTCCCAAGGAAGGCGGAGTCCAGAGCGCCTCTTGCCACCGAGCGTATGGTGTTGTTGCTCAGGTAGAGTTCTCGCAGTCCGGGCGAGACCGAGGACAGCAGACCAGACGGCTCCAGCTTGGAGATAGCGTTTCTCTCCAGGTGTAATGCGAACAGGCCTGGGAGGAGTCTCATCGCTGGAGGAGAAACAAAGTCAACCTTTACCAGACCAGGGGCCTAGACTGATAGGGCCCCCAACTTATAGAACTGGTGGTATTGTACCTGAAACTGCTCCTAAAAGACCCTCTTATTGGGCTTTGCAAATATACATAAAGAGGAAACTCCGTAATACCTGTATCCAGCCGCTAATCGCCAGCTGGCAACTAACATGCTAATTGCTAAATGGCAACTACTGCGCTAATCACTAGCTGTCAACTGGTGGGTTAATCGCTAGCCGACATGTTAATTGCTAGCTAGAAACTATAGCCCTAACCACCAACTGTCAATTGATGCGCTAATCGCTAGCTGTCAACTGGTGGGTTAATCACTACCTGAAAACTAGCATGTTAATCGCTAGCTAGAAACTATAGTGCTAATCGCTAACTGTCAATTAGTGCTTTAATCGCTAGCTGTCAACTGGTGGGTTAATCGCAAACTGACAACTCTTCTTCTCTTTGGCTGTCCATCGATTACGATGATGATGTTGCTCCAGTAATGGGTTATTGAGGGGGGTTTCGTATATGCCATTGCATGTGCCACTAATTGCTAACTGGCAATTAGTGCTCTGATCGCTAGCTGGCAACTGATGGGTTAATCGCAAGCTGACAACTAGCATGTTCATTGCTAGCTAGAAACTATAGCACTAATCGCTAATTGTATCGCACATCAATTAGTGCGCTAATCACTAGCGGGCATCTGGTGGGTTAATCGCTAGCTGTCAACTAGCATGCTAATTGCTAGCTAAAAACTATAGTCCTAATTGAAAACTATCAATTAGTGTGCTAAACCATAGCTGGCAACTAATGCACCAATCGGTAGCTAGCAAATAACGTGCCAATCAGTGGCTGACAATGGCTAGCTGCCAACTAGAGTGCTAATCGCTGTCTGACAACTACGGCTTTAATGGCTAGCTGACAACTAGAGTGCTAATCTCTAGCTGGCAACTACAGTGCTAATTGCTTGATGACTACTAGCGGATTAATTGCCAGCTGACAACCAGCACGCTGATTGCTAGCTGCCAGATAATACGCTAATCACTAGCGCCCCAAACGCGAGCTTACAACTAGCGTATTAACCACTAGCTGGCAACTAGTGCACTAATCCCTACTTTATAAGAATGCTCCAATCGCGAGCTGGCAAATAATGTGCCAATCCCAAGCACACTAATCGCTAGCTGACAATTAGGGCGTTATAACTATTGCGCTTATTGCTACCTGGCAACTAACACGGCAGTTGCTAGCATACTTGCCAACCCTCCCGAATTTTCCAAGAGACTCCCGAATTTCAGTGCCTCTCCCGAAAATCTCCCGGGACAACCATTCTCCCGAATTTCTCCCCATTTCCAGCCGGACCTGAGAGAGGACAGCCTGTCGTCACGTCCACTTTTCCTGCATATAAACAGCGTGCCGGCCCAGTCACGTTAGAAGACAGCGTGTCGTCACGTCCACTTTTCCTGCATATAAACAGCGTGCCGGCCCAGTCACGTTAGAAGACAGCCTGTCGTCACGTCCACTTTTCCTGCATATAAACAGCGTGCCGGCCCAGTCACGTTAGAAGACAGCGTGTCGTCACGTCCACTTTTCCTGCATATAAACAGCGTGCCGGCCCAGTCACGTTAGAAGACAGCCTGTCGTCACGTCCACTTTTCCTGCATATAAACAGCGTGCCGGCCCAGTCACGTTAGAAGACAGCGTGTCGACACGTCCACTTTTCCTGCATATAAACAGCGTGCCGGCCCAGTCACGTTAGAAGACAGCGTGTCGTCACGTCCACTTTTCCTGCATATAAACAGCGTGCCGGCCCAGTCACGTTAGAAGACAGCGTGTCGTCACGTCCACTTTTCCTGCATATAAACAGCGTGCCGGCCCAGTCACGTTAGAAGACAGCGTGTCGTCACGTCCACTTTTCCTGCATATAAACAGCGTGCCGGCCCAGTCACGTTAGAAGACAGCGTGTCGTCACGTCCACTTTTCCTGCATATAAACAGCGTGCCGGCCCAGTCACGTTAGAAGACAGCGTGTCGTCACGTCCACTTTTCCTGCATATAAACAGCGTGCCGGCCCAGTCACGTTAGAAGACAGCGTGTCGTCACGTCCACTTTTCCTGCATATAAACAGCGTGCCGGCCCAGTCACGTTAGAAGACAGCCTGTCGTCACGTCCACTTTTCCTGCATATAAACAGCGTGCCGGCCCAGTCACGTTAGAAGACAGCGTGTCGACACGTCCACTTTTCCTGCATATAAACAGCGTGCCGGCCCAGTCACGTTAGAAGACAGCGTGTCGTCACGTCCACTTTTCCTGCATATAAACAGCGTGCCGGCCCAGTCACGTTAGAAGACAGCCTGTCGTCACGTCCACTTTTCCTGCATATAAACAGCGTGCCGGCCCAGTCACGTTAGAAGACAGCCTGTCGTTACGTCCACTTTTCCTGCATATAAACAGCGTGCCGGCCCAGTCACGTTAGAAGACAGCGTGTCGTCACGTCCACTTTTCCTGCATATAAACAGCGTGCCGGCCCAGTCACGTTAGAAGACAGCGTGTCGTCACGTCCACTTTTCCTGCATATAAACAGCGTGCCGGCCCAGTCACGTTAGAAGACAGCGTGTCGTCACGTCCACTTTTCCTGCATATAAACAGCGTGCCGGCCCAGTCACGTTAGAAGACAGCGTGTCGTCACGTCCACTTTTCCTGCATATAAACAGCGTGCCGGCCCAGTCACGTTAGAAGACAGCGTGTCGTCACGTCCACTTTTCCTGCATATAAACAGCGTGCCGGCCCAGTCACGTTAGAAGACAGCGTGTCGTCACGTCCACTTTTCCTGCATATAAACAGCGTGCCGGCCCAGTCACGTTAGAAGACAGCGTGTCGTCACGTCCACTTTTCCTGCATATAAACAGCGTGCCGGCCCAGTCACGTTAGAAGACAGCGTGTCGTCACGTCCACTTTTCCTGCATATAAACAGCGTGCCGGCCCAGTCACGTTAGAAGACAGCGTGTCGTCACGTCCACTTTTCCTGCATATAAACAGCGTGCCGGCCCAGTCACGTTAGAAGACAGCGTGTCGTCACGTCCACTTTTCCTGCATATAAACAGCGTGCCGGCCCAGTCACGTTAGAAGACAGCGTGTCGTCACGTCCACTTTTCCTGCATATAAACAGCGTGCCGGCCCAGTCACGTTAGAAGACAGCCTGTCGTCACGTCCACTTTTCCTGCATATAAACAGCGTGCCGGCCCAGTCACGTTAGAAGACAGCGTGTCGTCACGTCCACTTTTCCTGCATATAAACAGCGTGCCGGCCCAGTCACGTTAGAAGACAGCGTGTCGTCACGTCCACTTTTCCTGCATATAAACAGCGTGCCGGCCCAGTCACGTTAGAAGACAGCGTGTCGTCACGTCCACTTTTCCTGCATATAAACAGCGTGCCGGCCCAGTCACGTTAGAAGACAGCGTGTCGTCACGTCCACTTTTCCTGCATATAAACAGCGTGCCGGCCCAGTCACGTTAGAAGACAGCGTGTCGTCACGTCCACTTTTCCTGCATATAAACAGCGTGCCGGCCCAGTCACGTTAGAAGACAGCCTGTCGTCACGTCCACTTTTCCTGCATATAAACAGCGTGCCGGCCCAGTCACGTTAGAAGACAGCCTGTCGTCACGTCCACTTTTCCTGCATATAAACAGCGTGCCGGCCCAGTCACGTTAGAAGACAGCGTGTCGTCACGTCCACTTTTCCTGCATATAAACAGCGTGCCGGCCCAGTCACGTTAGAAGACAGCGTGTCGTCACGTCCACTTTTCCTGCATATAAACAGCGTGCCGGCCCAGTCACGTTAGAAGACAGCGTGTCGTCACGTCCACTTTTCCTGCATATAAACAGCGTGCCGGCCCAGTCACGTTAGAAGACAGCGTGTCGTCACGTCCACTTTTCCTGCATATAAACAGCGTGCCGGCCCAGTCACGTTAGAAGACAGCGTGTCGTCACGTCCACTTTTCCTGCATATAAACAGCGTGCCGGCCCAGTCACGTTAGAAGACAGCCTGTCGTCACGTCCACTTTTCCTGCATATAAACAGCGTGCCGGCCCAGTCACGTTAGAAGACAGCCTGTCGTTACGTCCACTTTTCCTGCATATAAACAGCGTGCCGGCCCAGTCACGTTAGAAGACAGCGTGTCGTCACGTCCACTTTTCCTGCATATAAACAGCGTGCCGGCCCAGTCACGTTAGAAGACAGCGTGTCGTCACGTCCACTTTTCCTGCATATAAACAGCGTGCCGGCCCAGTCACGTTAGAAGACAGCGTGTCGTCACGTCCACTTTTCCTGCATATAAACAGCGTGCCGGCCCAGTCACGTTAGAAGACAGCGTGTCGTCACGTCCACTTTTCCTGCATATAAACAGCGTGCCGGCCCAGTCACGTTAGAAGACAGCGTGTCGTCACGTCCACTTTTCCTGCATATAAACAGCGTGCCGGCCCAGTCACGTTAGAAGACAGCGTGTCGTCACGTCCACTTTTCCTGCATATAAACAGCGTGCCGGCCCAGTCACGTTAGAAGACAGCGTGTCGTCACGTCCACTTTTCCTGCATATAAACAGCGTGCCGGCCCAGTCACGTTAGAAGACAGCGTGTCGTCACGTCCACTTTTCCTGCATATAAACAGCGTGCCGGCCCAGTCACGTTAGAAGACAGCGTGTCGTCACGTCCACTTTTCCTGCATATAAACAGCGTGCCGGCCCAGTCACGTTAGAAGACAGCGTGTCGTCACGTCCACTTTTCCTGCATATAAACAGCGTGCCGGCCCAGTCACGTTAGAAGACAGCGTGTCGTCACGTCCACTTTTCCTGCATATAAACAGCGTGCCGGCCCAGTCACGTTAGAAGACAGCCTGTCGTCACGTCCACTTTTCCTGCATATAAACAGCGTGCCGGCCCAGTCACGTTAGAAGACAGCGTGTCGTCACGTCCACTTTTCCTGCATATAAACAGCGTGCCGGCCCAGTCACGTTAGAAGACAGCGTGTCGTCACGTCCACTTTTCCTGCATATAAACAGCGTGCCGGCCCAGTCACGTTAGAAGACAGCGTGTCGTCACGTCCACTTTTCCTGCATATAAACAGCGTGCCGGCCCAGTCACGTTAGAAGACAGCGTGTCGTCACGTCCACTTTTCCTGCATATAAACAGCGTGCCGGCCCAGTCACGTTAGAAGACAGCGTGTCGTCACGTCCACTTTTCCTGCATATAAACAGCGTGCCGGCCCAGTCACGTTAGAAGACAGCCTGTCGTCACGTCCACTTTTCCTGCATATAAACAGCGTGCCGGCCCAGTCACGTTAGAAGACAGCGTGTCGTCACGTCCACTTTTCCTGCATATAAACAGCGTGCCGGCCCAGTCACGTTAGAAGACAGCGTGTCGTCACGTCCACTTTTCCTGCATATAAACAGCGTGCCGGCCCAGTCACGTTAGAAGACAGCGTGTCGTCACGTCCACTTTTCCTGCATATAAACAGCGTGCCGGCCCAGTCACGTTAGAAGACAGCGTGTCGTCACGTCCACTTTTCCTGCATATAAACAGCGTGCCGGCCCAGTCACGTTAGAAGACAGCGTGTCGTCACGTCCACTTTTCCTGCATATAAACAGCGTGCCGGCCCAGTCACGTTAGAAGACAGCGTGTCGTCACGTCCACTTTTCCTGCATATAAACAGCGTGCCGGCCCAGTCACGTTAGAAGACAGCGTGTCGTCACGTCCACTTTTCCTGCATATAAACAGCGTGCCGGCCCAGTCACGTTAGAAGACAGCGTGTCGTCACGTCCACTTTTCCTGCATATAAACAGCGTGCCGGCCCAGTCACGTTAGAAGACAGCGTGTCGTCACGTCCACTTTTCCTGCATATAAACAGCGTGCCGGCCCAGTCACGTTAGAAGACAGCGTGTTGTCACGTCCACTTTTCCTGCATATAAACAGCGTGCCGGCCCAGTCACGTTAGAAGACAGCCTGTCGTCTAGCTAGTCGCCAGCTGGCAAATAATAGGCCAAATGCTAGCATGCCAATCACTAGCTGACAACTAGGGCTTTAACTGCTAGCTGAGAACTACGATGCTAATTGTTAGCTGACAACTAGCGCGTTAATTGCAAACTGAAAACTACAGCTTGCTGAGCAGTGCGCGTATCGCTACCTACAACTAACACGCCAGTCGCTGGCAAATAATGTGCCGGACAACTAGAGCGCTAATTGCTACATGGCAACTAATTGCTAATAGTAAACTAGCATGCCAATCAACAGCTGGAAAATAGCGTGCCAATCAGCAGTTGACAACCACAATGCTAATCGTTAGCGCCATTCACTAGCTGACAACTATGACGCTAATCGCTGGCTATCTTGAAGCCTACATGAATATCATCAATTTGCAACATCCAGCCATCCATTTTCCACCGCTTGTCCCTTTTCGGGGTGGCTGCAGCCTAGCTCAACATAAAGCCAACAGTACCTCTGCAGACCACCAGAGGGCGGACTGACCTGCTCCAGGGAAGTGTGCCAGGTGGTTGCCCTCCAGGTGCAGGTAGCTGAGCTGGGGCGCACCTGCCAGGGCGTCAGGAGGCAGGGAGGTGAGCTGGTTGTCAGAGAGATACAAGTAGAGGAGCTTCTTCATCCCTCTCAAGGAACCTCCTTCCACCTCCTGGATCCTGCAGGAGTCCAAGTGCAGAGACACCACCTGGCTGCTGCCTGGGAAACTGTTGGCGGCCAGGACGTGGAAGTGGTTGCTGCGCAGGTCCAGGAGCTGCGTTTTGGCGGGAAAGCCTCGCGGGACTCTGGTGTGACCTCCGTTCTCACATGTGGCGTGATGCCAGTCCACCTGCACACACACATCATATCACTCACAAGTCGACACGCTGTATCGCACATCATATCACTCACAAGTCAACACGCTGGATCGCACATCATATCACTCACAAGTCAACACGCTGGATCGCACATCATATCACTCACAAGTCAACACGCTGGATCGCACATCATATCACTCACAAGTCAACACGCTGGATCGCACATCATATCACTCACAAGTCAACACGCTGGATCGCACATCATATCACTCACAAGTCAACACGCTGGATCGCACATCATATCACTCACGAGTCAACACGCTGGATCGCACATCATATCACTCACAAGTCAACACGCTGAATCGCACATCATATCACTCACAAGTCAACACGCTGGATCGCACATCATATCACTCACAAGTCAACACGCTGTATCACACATGATATTACTCACAAGTAAACATGCTGTATCGCACATCATATCACTCACAAGTCAACACGCTGGATCGCACATCATATCACTCACAAGTCAACACGCTATATCACACATGATATTACTCACAAGTAAACACGCTGGATCGCACATCATATCACTCACAAGTCAACACGCTATATCACACATGATATTACTCACAAGTAAACATGCTGTATCGCACATCATATCACTCACAAGTCAACACGCTGTATCACACATGATATTACTCACAAGTAAACATGCTGTATCGCACATCATATCCCTCACAAGTAAACACTCTGTAGGCCTGCTTGTATCGTACATGATATCACACCTCCCGAATGGGAACCCATCCATTCTGAGGACAGTCATACTCCACTACGAGTGACTGCCGATGATGATCACACACAAGTAGACACGCTGCAGGACTGCTTGTATCGCACATGATATCACACACAAGTAGACACGCTGCAGGACTGCTTGTATCGCACATGATATCACACACAAGTAGACACGCTGCAGGACTGCTTGTATCGCACATGATATCACACACAAGTAAACACCTGCAGGACTGCTTGTATGGCACATGATATCACACACAAGTAAACACCTGCAGGGCCGCTTGTATGGCACATGATATCACACACAAGTAAACACCTGCAGGACTGCTTGTATCGCACATGATATCACACACAAGTAAACACCTGCAGGGCCGCTTGTATGGCACATGATATCACACACAAGTAAACACCTGCAGGGCCGCTTGTATGGCACATGATATCACACACAAGTAAACACCTGCAGGGCCGCTTGTATGGCACATGATATCACACACAAGTAGACACGCTGCAGGACCGCTTGTATGGCACATGATATCACACACAAGTAAACACCTGCAGGACTGCTTGTATGGCACATGATATCACACACAAGTAAACACCTGCAGGACTGCTTGTATCGCACATGATATCACACACAAGTAAACACCTGCAGGGCCGCTTGTATGGCACATGATATCACACACAAGTAAACACCTGCAGGGCCGCTTGTATGGCACATGATATCACACACAAGTAAACACCTGCAGGACTGCTTGTATCGCACATGATATCACACACAAGTAAACACCTGCAGGGCCGCTTGTATGGCACATGATATCACACACAAGTAAACACCTGCAGGACTGCTTGTATCGCACATGATATCACACACAAGTAAACACCTGCAGGGCCGCTTGTATGGCACATGATATCACACACAAGTAGACACGCTGCAGGGCCGCTTGTATGGCACATGATATCACACACAAGTAAACACCTGCAGGACTGCTTGTATGGCACATGATATCACACACAAGTAAACACCTGCAGGACTGCTTGTATGGCACATGATATCACACACAAGTAAACACCTGCAGGGCCGCTTGTATGGCACATGATATCACACACAAGTAAACACCTGCAGGGCCGCTTGTATGGCACATGATATCACACACAAGTAAACACCTGCAGGGCCGCTTGTATGGCACATGATATCACACACAAGTAGACACGCTGCAGGAGCGCTTGTATGGCACATGATATCACACACAAGTAAACACCTGCAGGACTGCTTGTATGGCACATGATATCACACACAAGTAAACACCTGCAGGACTGCTTGTATGGCACATGATATCACACACAAGTAAACACCTGCAGGGCCGCTTGTATGGCACATGATATCACACACAAGTAGACACGCTGCAGGACCGCTTGTATGGCACATGATATCACACACAAGTAGACACGCTGCAGGAGCGCTTGTATGGCACATGATATCACACACAAGTAAACACCTGCAGGACTGCTTGTATGGCACATGATATCACACACAAGTAAACACCTGCAGGAGCGCTTGTATGGCACATGATATCACACACAAGTAGACACGCTGCAGGAGCGCTTGTATGGCACATGATATCACACACAAGTAAACACCTGCAGGGCCGCTTGTATGGCACATGATATCACACACAAGTAGACACACTGCAGGACTGCTCGTATTGCACATGATATCACACACAAGTAGACACACTGCAGGACTGCTTGTATCGCACATGACATCAA
Source organism: Entelurus aequoreus (assembly GCF_033978785.1). Lineage (NCBI taxonomy): Eukaryota > Metazoa > Chordata > Actinopteri > Syngnathiformes > Syngnathidae > Entelurus > Entelurus aequoreus. The sequence goes on from NC_084755.1 coordinate 7,377,643, forward strand.
ACACAAGTAGACACACTGCAGGACTGTTCGTATCGCACATGATATCACACACAAGTAGACACACTGCAGGACTGCTCGTATCGCACATGATATCACACACAAGTAGACACACTGCAGGACTGCTCGTATCGCACATGATATCACACACAAGTAGACACACTGCAGGACTGCTCGTATCGCACATGATATCACACACACAAGTAAACACTGCAGGACAGATTTCAGATGGGTGGTCTGATACTGGGACTCACATGACAGTGGCAGTTCAGGGGACATCTGACGTGGCCCTTGGTCTTTGCCACAGGTGTCGGTGTGCCACCGCCCACCATCCCCTCCTCCTCCTCAAACTCCTCCTTCAGCTGGTCCCCGTTGCTGCGGCAACGCATGTCGGCGGCAGCCACGGCTGCCAGCGGCTCGTCGGACAGGTGAGGCGGTCCGACACAGGCCCCCAGCAGCCGGACGGCGGCCTGGCTGGCCCAGGTCCTCAGGGGCCGCATGTAGCAGCTGCAGTAGACGGGGTTGGCTGGAGGGAGCGTGGAGAAGATGAAGACACCTGCTGGGCTCCACACGTCACAGCGTACCTGTCAGGTTGAGGCTGGCCAGGTTGTTGGGGCCCGAGAGAGGGTCCAGGTAGCGCAGCTGGTTGTGGCTCAGGTCCAAGTGGGAGAGCATGGGGGCCTGGGACAAGGCCTGCTCTGAGAGGTCCTGCAGGGACATGTGGTCCAGGTACAGGTGTGTGAGCTTGGCCATGGAGACGGACTCTTCACCCAGGTAGACCATGGGGTTGTGGCTCATGTCCAGACGGGTCACCTCACGGGCTCTGGAAGGTGCCAAAACCATGTCAAGTTGTGGGGAGGAATGTGAGGTCCATGCACAGGAAGATGCACCTTGCAAGAACTTTGATTTTATAGTCATGTGTAGGAAAAATGAATCTGCAGACTCCAAAACACATTTGTTGAAATCTTCTCTTTATGTCAGCCACATGCTGTCTACTCATGTTTTAAAAACTATATATATATATATACATATACATATATACATATACATATATATATATATATATATATATATATATACATATATATATATATATATATATATATATATATATATATATATATATATATATATATATATATATATATATATATATATATATATATATATATATATATATATATATATATATATGAAAGTGAAATGAATGAGTTCCAATAATATGTTGTGATGAAAATGAAGTTCCTACCTGCTCATGGCCTGCGTGGGGAAGAACTGCAGCTGGTTGTGGTCCAGACTGAGGCGCCTGAGGGCCGACAGGCTGGCAAAGGCCTCAGGGGCCAAGTTGTTGATGGAGTTACGACTCAGGCTGAGCCACTTCAGCTTGTGCAGGCCCTGAATGAGCAGAGCAACACACTTTATCAAACATGGAGATGTTTTCATTCATCTTTTATTTGCAGCATCACTCAAACTTTCACATGACTACTCTTATACTACTTCTCACCTTATATGACCACCATCTTGCTGCTCTTTATCTTCCATTCATCTACATCACCTTATATGACCACCATCTTGCTACTCTTTATCTTCCATTCATCTACATCACCTTATATGACCACCATCTTGCTACTCTTTATCTTCCATTCATCTACATCACCTTATATGACCACCATCTTGCTACTCTTTATCTTCCATTCATCTACATCACCTTATATGACCACCATCTTGCTACTCTTTATCTTCCATTCATCTACATCACCTTATATGACCACCATCTTGCTACTCTTTATCTTCCATTCATCTACATCACCTTATATGACCACCATCTTGCTACTCTTTATCTTCCATTCATCTACATCACCTTATATGACCACCATCTTGCTACTCTTTATCTTCCATTCATCAACATCACCTTACATGACCACCATCTTGCTGCTCTTTATCTTCCATTCATCTACATCACCTTATATGACCACCATCTTGCTACTCTTTATCTTCCATTCATATACATCACCTTATATGACCACCATCTTGCTACTCTTTATCTTCCATTCATCTACATCACCTTATATGACCACCATCTTGCTACTCTTTATCTTCCATTCATCAACATCACCTTATATGACCACCATCTTGCTACTCTTTATCTTCCATTCATCAACATCACCTTATATGACCACCATCTTGCTGCTCTTTATCTTCCATTCATCTACATCACCTTATATGACCACCATCTTGCTACTCTTTATCTTCCATTCATCAACATCACCTTATATGACCACCATCTTGCTACTCTTTATCTTCCATTCATCTACATCACCTTATATGACCACCATCTTGCTACTCTTTATCTTCCATTCATCTACATCACCTTATATGACCACCATCTTGCTACTCTTTATCTTCCATTCATCTACATCACCTTATATGACCACCATCTTGCTACTCTTTATCTTCCATTCATCAACATCACCTTATATGACCACCATCTTCAATCAATCAATCAATGTTTATTTATATAGCCCTAAATCACAAGTGTCTTGCTACTCTTTATCTTCCATTCATCTACATCACCTTATATGACCACCATCTTGCTACTCTTTATCTTCCATTCATCTACATCACCTTATATGACCACCATCTTGCTACTCTTTATCTTCCATTCATCTACATCACCTTATATGACCACCATCTTGCTGCTCTTTATCTTCCATTCATCTACATCACCTTATATGACCACCATCTTGCTACTCTTTATCTTCCATTCATCTACATCACCTTATATGACCACCATCTTGCTACTCTTTATCTTCCATTCATCTACATCACCTTATATGACCACCATCTTGCTACTCTTTATCTTCCATTCATCTACATCACCTTATATGACCACCATCTTGCTACTCTTTATCTTCCATTCATCTACATCACCTTATATGACCACCATCTTGCTACTCTTTATCTTCCATTCATCTACATCACCTTATATGACCACCATCTTGCTACTCTTTATCTTCCATTCATCTACATCACCTTATATGACCACCATCTTGCTACTCTTTATCTTCCATTCATCAACATCACCTTATATGACCACCATCTTCAATCAATCAATCAATGTTTATTTATATAGCCCTAAATCACAAGTGTCTTGCTACTCTTTATCTTCCATTCATCTACATCACCTTATATGACCACCATCTTGCTACTCTTTATCTTCCATTCATCTACATCACCTTATATGACCACCATCTTGCTACTCTTTATCTTCCATTCATCTACATCACCTTATATGACCACCATCTTGCTACTCTTTATCTTCCATTCATCAACATCACCTTATATGACCACCATCTTGCTGCTCTTTATCTTCCATTCATCTACATCACCTTATATGACCACCATCTTGCTACTCTTTATCTTCCATTCATCAACATCACCTTATATGACCACCATCTTGCTACTCTTTATCTTCCATTCATCTACATCACCTTATATGACCACCATCTTGCTACTCTTTATCTTCCATTCATCTACATCACCTTATATGACCACCATCTTGCTACTCTTTATCTTCCATTCATCTACATCACCTTATATGACCACCATCTTGCTACTCTTTATCTTCCATTCATCTACATCACCTTATATGACCACCATCTTGCTACTCTTTATCTTCCATTCATCTACATCACCTTATATGACCACCATCTTGCTGCTCTTTATCTTCCATTCATCTACATCACCTTATATGACCACCATCTTGCTGCTCTTTATCTTCCATTCATCTACATCACCTTATATGACCACCATCTTGCTACTCTTTATCTTCCATTCATCTACATCACCTTATATGACCACCATCTTGCTGCTCTTTATCTTCCATTCATCTACATCACCTTATATGACCACCATCTTGCTACTCTTTATCTTCCATTCATCTACATCACCTTATATGACCACCATCTTGCTACTCTTTATCTTCCATTCATCTACATCACCTTATATGACCACCATCTTCAATCAATCAATCAATGTTTATTTATATAGCCCTAAATCACAAGTGTCTTGCTACTCTTTATCTTCCATTCATCTACATCACCTTATATGACCACCATCTTGCTACTCTTTATCTTCCATTCATCTACATCACCTTATATGACCACCATCTGCTGCTCTTTATCTTCCATTCATCTACATCACCTTATATGACCACCATCTTGCTACTCTTTATCTTCCATTCATCTACATCACCTTATATGACCACCATCTTGCTGCTCTTTATCTTCCATTCATCTACATCACCTTATATGACCACCATCTTGCTACTCTTTATCTTCCATTCATCAACATCACCTTATATGACCACCATCTTCAATCAATCAATCAATGTTTATTTATATAGCCCTAAATCACAAGTGTCTTGCTACTCTTTATCTTCCATTCATCTACATCACCTTATATGACCACCATCTTGCTACTCTTTATCTTCCATTCATCTACATCACCTTATATGACCACCATCTTGCTACTCTTTATCTTCCATTCATCTACATCACCTTATATGACCACCATCTTGCTACTCTTTATCTTCCATTCATCTACATCACCTTATATGACCACCATCTTGCTACTCTTTATCTTCCATTCATCAACATCACCTTATATGACCACCATCTTGCTGCTCTTTATCTTCCATTCATCTACATCACCTTATATGACCACCATCTTGCTACTCTTTATCTTCCATTCATATACATCACCTTATATGACCACCATCTTGCTACTCTTTATCTTCCATTCATCTACATCACCTTATATGACCACCATCTTGCTACTCTTTATCTTCCATTCATCTACATCACCTTATATGACCACCATCTTGCTACTCTTTATCTTCCATTCATCAACATCACCTTATATGACCACCATCTTGCTGCTCTTTATCTTCCATTCATCTACATCACCTTATATGACCACCATCTTGCTACTCTTTATCTTCCATTCATCAACATCACCTTATATGACCACCATCTTGCTACTCTTTATCTTCCATTCATCTACATCACCTTATATGACCACCATCTTGCTACTCTTTATCTTCCATTCATCTACATCACCTTATATGACCACCATCTTGCTACTCTTTATCTTCCATTCATCTACATCACCTTATATGACCACCATCTTGCTACTCTTTATCTTCCATTCATCAACATCACCTTATATGACCACCATCTTGCTGCTCTTTATCTTCCATTCATCTACATCACCTTATATGACCACCATCTTGCTACTCTTTATCTTCCATTCATCAACATCACCTTATATGACCACCATCTTGCTGCTCTTTATCTTCCATTCATCTACATCACCTTATATGACCACCATCTTGCTACTCTTTATCTTCCATTCATCAACATCACCTTATATGACCACCATCTTGCTACTCTTTATCTTCCATTCATCTACATCACCTTATATGACCACCATCTTGCTACTCTTTATCTTCCATTCATCTACATCACCTTATATGACCACCATCTTGCTACTCTTTATCTTCCATTCATCTACATCACCTTATATGACCACCATCTTGCTACTCTTTATCTTCCATTCATCAACATCACCTTATATGACCACCATCTTGCTGCTCTTTATCTTCCATTCATCTACATCACCTTATATGACCACCATCTTGCTACTCTTTATCTTCCATTCATCAACATCACCTTATATGACCACCATCTTGCTACTCTTTATCTTCCATTCATCTACATCACCTTATATGACCACCATCTTGCTACTCTTTATCTTCCATTCATCTACATCACCTTATATGACCACCATCTTGCTACTCTTTATCTTCCATTCATCTACATCACCTTATATGACCACCATCTTGCTACTCTTTATCTTCCATTCATCTACATCACCTTATATGACCACCATCTTGCTACTCTTTATCTTCCATTCATCAACATCACCTTATATGACCACCATCTTGCTGCTCTTTATCTTCCATTCATCTACATCACCTTATATGACCACCATCTTGCTACTCTTTATCTTCCATTCATCTACATCACCTTATATGACCACCATCTTGCTACTCTTTATCTTCCATTCATCTACATCACCTTATATGACCACCATCTTGCTGCTCTTTATCTTCCATTCATCTACATCACCTTATATGACCACCATCTTGCTACTCTTTATCTTCCATTCATCTACATCACCTTATATGACCACCATCTTGCTACTCTTTATCTTCCATTCATCAACATCACCTTATATGACCACCATCTTGCTACTCTTTATCTTCCATTCATCTACATCACCTTATATGACCACCATCTTGCTACTCTTTATCTTCCATTCATCTACATCACCTTATATGACCACCATCTTGCTACTCTTTATCTTCCATTCATCTACATCACCTTATATGACCACCATCTTGCTACTCTTTATCTTCCATTCATCTACATCACCTTATATGACCACCATCTTGCTACTCTTTATCTTCCATTCATCAACATCACCTTATATGACCACCATCTTGCTACTCTTTATCTTCCATTCATCTACATCACCTTATATGACCACCATCTTGCTACTCTTTATCTTCCATTCATCTACATCACCTTATATGACCACCATCTTGCTACTCTTTATCTTCCATTCATCTACATCACCTTATATGACCACCATCTTGCTACTCTTTATCTTCCATTCATCTACATCACCTTATATGACCACCATCTTGCTACTCTTTATCTTCCATTCATCTACATCACCTTATATGACCACCATCTTGCTACTCTTTATCTTCCATTCATCAACATCACCTTATATGACCACCATCTTGCTACTCTTTATCTTCCATTCATCTACATCACCTTATATGACCACCATCTTGCTACTCTTTATCTTCCATTCATCAACATCACCTTATATGACCACCATCTTCAATCAATCAATCAATGTTTATTTATATAGCCCTAAATCACAAGTGTCTTGCTACTCTTTATCTTCCATTCATCTACATCACCTTATATGACCACCATCTTGCTACTCTTTATCTTCCATTCATCTACATCACCTTATATGACCACCATCTTGCTGCTCTTTATCTTCCATTCATCTACATCACCTTATATGACCACCATCTTGCTGCTCTTTATCTTCCATTCATCTACATCACCTTATATGACCACCATCTTGCTGCTCTTTATCTTCCATTCATCTACATCACCTTATATGACCACCATCTTGCTACTCTTTATCTTCCATTCATCTACATCACCTTATATGACCACCATCTTCAATCAATCAATCAATGTTTATTTATATAGCCCTAAATCACAAGTGTCTTGCTACTCTTTATCTTCCATTCATCTACATCACCTTATATGACCACCATCTTGCTACTCTTTATCTTCCATTCATCAACATCACCTTACATGACCACCATCTTGCTGCTCTTTATCTTCCATTCATCTACATCACCTTATATGACCACCATCTTGCTACTCTTTATCTTCCATTCATCTACATCACCTTATATGACCACCATCTTGCTACTCTTTATCTTCCATTCATCTACATCACCTTATATGACCACCATCTTGCTACTCTTTATCTTCCATTCATATACATCACCTTATATGACCACCATCTTGCTGCTCTTTATCTTCCATTCATCTACATCACCTTATATGACCACCATCTTGCTACTCTTTATCTTCCATTCATCTACATCACCTTATATGACCACCATCTTGCTACTCTTTATCTTCCATTCATATACATCACCTTATATGACCACCATCTTGCTGCTCTTTATCTTCCATTCATCTACATCACCTTATATGACCACCATCTTGCTACTCTTTATCTTCCATTCATATACATCACCTTATATGACCACCATCTTGCTGCTCTTTATCTTCCATTCATCTACATCACCTTATATGACCACCATCTTGCTGCTCTTTATCTTCCATTCATCTACATCACCTTATATGACCACCATCTTGCTACTCTTTATCTTCCATTCATCTACATCACCTTATATGACCACCATCTTGCTACTCTTTATCTTCCATTCATCTACATCACCTTATATGACCACCATCTTGCTACTCTTTATCTTCCATTCATCTACATCACCTTATATGACCACCATCTTGCTACTCTTTATCTTCCATTCATCTACATCACCTTATATGACCACCATCTTGCTACTCTTTATCTTCCATTCATCTACATCACCTTATATGACCACCATCTTGCTACTCTTTATCTTCCATTCATCTACATCACCTTATATGACCACCATCTTGCTACTCTTTATCTTCCATTCATCTACATCACCTTATATGACCACCATCTTGCTACTCTTTATCTTCCATTCATCTACATCACCTTATATGACCACCATCTTGCTACTCTTTATCTTCCATTCATCTACATCACCTTATATGACCACCATCTTGCTACTCTTTATCTTCCATTCATCAACATCACCTTATATGACCACCATCTTGCTACTCTTTATCTTCCATTCATCTACATCACCTTATATGACCACCATCTTGCTACTCTTTATCTTCCATTCATCAACATCACCTTATATGACCACCATCTTCAATCAATCAATCAATGTTTATTTATATAGCCCTAAATCACAAGTGTCTTGCTACTCTTTATCTTCCATTCATCTACATCACCTTATATGACCACCATCTTGCTACTCTTTATCTTCCATTCATCTACATCACCTTATATGACCACCATCTTGCTGCTCTTTATCTTCCATTCATCTACATCACCTTATATGACCACCATCTTGCTACTCTTTATCTTCCATTCATCTACATCACCTTATATGACCACCATCTTCAATCAATCAATCAATGTTTATTTATATAGCCCTAAATCACAAGTGTCTTGCTACTCTTTATCTTCCATTCATCTACATCACCTTATATGACCACCATCTTGCTACTCTTTATCTTCCATTCATCTACATCACCTTATATGACCACCATCTTGCTGCTCTTTATCTTCCATTCATCTACATCACCTTATATGACCACCATCTTGCTACTCTTTATCTTCCATTCATCTACATCACCTTATATGACCACCATCTTGCTACTCTTTATCTTCCATTCATCTACATCACCTTATATGACCACCATCTTGCTGCTCTTTATCTTCCATTCATCTACATCACCTTATATGACCACCATCTTGCTACTCTTTATCTTCCATTCATCTACATCACCTTATATGACCACCATCTTGCTACTCTTTATCTTCATTCATATACATCACCTTATATGACCACCATCTTGCTGCTCTTTATCTTCCATTCATCTACATCACCTTATATGACCACCATCTTGCTACTCTTTATCTTCCATTCATATACATCACCTTATATGACCACCATCTTGCTGCTCTTTATCTTCCATTCATCTACATCACCTTATATGACCACCATCTTGCTGCTCTTTATCTTCCATTCATCTACATCACCTTATATGACCACCATCTTGCTACTCTTTATCTTCCATTCATCTACATCACCTTATATGACCACCATCTTGCTACTCTTTATCTTCCATTCATCTACATCACCTTATATGACCACCATCTTGCTACTCTTTATCTTCCATTCATCTACATCACCTTATATGACCACCATCTTGCTACTCTTTATCTTCCATTCATCTACATCACCTTATATGACCACCATCTTGCTACTCTTTATCTTCCATTCATCTACATCACCTTATATGACCACCATCTTGCTACTCTTTATCTTCCATTCATCTACATCACCTTATATGACCACCATCTTGCTACTCTTTATCTTCCATTCATCTACATCACCTTATATGACCACCATCTTGCTACTCTTTATCTTCCATTCATCTACATCACCTTATATGACCACCATCTTGCTACTCTTTATCTTCCATTCATCAACATCACCTTACATGACCACCATCTTGCTGCTCTTTATCTTCCATTCATCTACATCACCTTATATGACCACCATCTTGCTACTCTTTATCTTCCATTCATATACATCACCTTATATGACCACCATCTTGCTACTCTTTATCTTCCATTCATCTACATCACCTTATATGACCACCATCTTGCTACTCTTTATCTTCCATTCATCAACATCACCTTATATGACCACCATCTTGCTACTCTTTATCTTCCATTCATCAACATCACCTTATATGACCACCATCTTGCTGCTCTTTATCTTCCATTCATCTACATCACCTTATATGACCACCATCTTGCTACTCTTTATCTTCCATTCATCAACATCACCTTATATGACCACCATCTTGCTACTCTTTATCTTCCATTCATCTACATCACCTTATATGACCACCATCTTGCTACTCTTTATCTTCCATTCATCTACATCACCTTATATGACCACCATCTTGCTACTCTTTATCTTCCATTCATCTACATCACCTTATATGACCACCATCTTGCTACTCTTTATCTTCCATTCATCAACATCACCTTATATGACCACCATCTTCAATCAATCAATCAATGTTTATTTATATAGCCCTAAATCACAAGTGTCTTGCTACTCTTTATCTTCCATTCATCTACATCACCTTATATGACCACCATCTTGCTACTCTTTATCTTCCATTCATCTACATCACCTTATATGACCACCATCTTGCTACTCTTTATCTTCCATTCATCTACATCACCTTATATGACCACCATCTTGCTGCTCTTTATCTTCCATTCATCTACATCACCTTATATGACCACCATCTTGCTACTCTTTATCTTCCATTCATCTACATCACCTTATATGACCACCATCTTGCTACTCTTTATCTTCCATTCATCTACATCACCTTATATGACCACCATCTTGCTACTCTTTATCTTCCATTCATCTACATCACCTTATATGACCACCATCTTGCTACTCTTTATCTTCCATTCATCTACATCACCTTATATGACCACCATCTTGCTACTCTTTATCTTCCATTCATCTACATCACCTTATATGACCACCATCTTGCTACTCTTTATCTTCCATTCATCTACATCACCTTATATGACCACCATCTTGCTACTCTTTATCTTCCATTCATCAACATCACCTTATATGACCACCATCTTGCTGCTCTTTATCTTCCATTCATCTACATCACCTTATATGACCACCATCTTGCTACTCTTTATCTTCCATTCATCAACATCACCTTATATGACCACCATCTTGCTACTCTTTATCTTCCATTCATCTACATCACCTTATATGACCACCATCTTGCTACTCTTTATCTTCCATTCATCTACATCACCTTATATGACCACCATCTTGCTACTCTTTATCTTCCATTCATCTACATCACCTTATATGACCACCATCTTGCTACTCTTTATCTTCCATTCATCAACATCACCTTATATGACCACCATCTTGCTGCTCTTTATCTTCCATTCATCTACATCACCTTATATGACCACCATCTTGCTACTCTTTATCTTCCATTCATCTACATCACCTTATATGACCACCATCTTGCTACTCTTTATCTTCCATTCATCTACATCACCTTATATGACCACCATCTTGCTACTCTTTATCTTCCATTCATCAACATCACCTTATATGACCACCATCTTGCTACTCTTTATCTTCCATTCATCTACATCACCTTATATGACCACCATCTTGCTACTCTTTATCTTCCATTCATCTACATCACCTTATATGACCACCATCTTGCTACTCTTTATCTTCCATTCATCTACATCACCTTATATGACCACCATCTTGCTACTCTTTATCTTCCATTCATCTACATCACCTTATATGACCACCATCTTGCTACTCTTTATCTTCCATTCATCAACATCACCTTATATGACCACCATCTTGCTACTCTTTATCTTCCATTCATCTACATCACCTTATATGACCACCATCTTGCTACTCTTTATCTTCCATTCATCTACATCACCTTATATGACCACCATCTTGCTACTCTTTATCTTCCATTCATCTACATCACCTTATATGACCACCATCTTGCTACTCTTTATCTTCCATTCATCTACATCACCTTATATGACCACCATCTTGCTACTCTTTATCTTCCATTCATCTACATCACCTTATATGACCACCATCTTGCTACTCTTTATCTTCCATTCATCAACATCACCTTATATGACCACCATCTTGCTACTCTTTATCTTCCATTCATCTACATCACCTTATATGACCACCATCTTGCTACTCTTTATCTTCCATTCATCTACATCACCTTATATGACCACCATCTTGCTACTCTTTATCTTCCATTCATCAACATCACCTTATATGACCACCATCTTCAATCAATCAATCAATGTTTATTTATATAGCCCTAAATCACAAGTGTCTTGCTACTCTTTATCTTCCATTCATCTACATCACCTTATATGACCACCATCTTGCTACTCTTTATCTTCCATTCATCTACATCACCTTATATGACCACCATCTTGCTGCTCTTTATCTTCCATTCATCTACATCACCTTATATGACCACCATCTTGCTACTCTTTATCTTCCATTCATCTACATCACCTTATATGACCACCATCTTCAATCAATCAATCAATGTTTATTTATATAGCCCTAAATCACAAGTGTCTTGCTACTCTTTATCTTCCATTCATCTACATCACCTTATATGACCACCATCTTGCTACTCTTTATCTTCCATTCATCTACATCACCTTATATGACCACCATCTTGCTGCTCTTTATCTTCCATTCATCTACATCACCTTATATGACCACCATCTTGCTACTCTTTATCTTCCATTCATCTACATCACCTTATATGACCACCATCTTGCTACTCTTTATCTTCCATTCATCAACATCACCTTATATGACCACCATCTTCAATCAATCAATCAATGTTTATTTATATAGCCCTAAATCACAAGTGTCTTGCTACTCTTTATCTTCCATTCATCTACATCACCTTATATGACCACCATCTTGCTACTCTTTATCTTCCATTCATCTACATCACCTTATATGACCACCATCTTGCTGCTCTTTATCTTCCATTCATCTACATCACCTTATATGACCACCATCTTGCTACTCTTTATCTTCCATTCATCTACATCACCTTATATGACCACCATCTTGCTACTCTTTATCTTCCATTCATCTACATCACCTTATATGACCACCATCTTGCTACTCTTTATCTTCCATTCATCTACATCACCTTATATGACCACCATCTTGCTACTCTTTATCTTCCATTCATCAACATCACCTTATATGACCACCATCTTGCTGCTCTTTATCTTCCATTCATCTACATCACCTTATATGACCACCATCTTGCTACTCTTTATCTTCCATTCATATACATCACCTTATATGACCACCATCTTGCTACTCTTTATCTTCCATTCATCTACATCACCTTATATGACCACCATCTTGCTACTCTTTATCTTCCATTCATCTACATCACCTTATATGACCACCATCTTGCTACTCTTTATCTTCCATTCATCTACATCACCTTATATGACCACCATCTTGCTACTCTTTATCTTCCATTCATCAACATCACCTTATATGACCACCATCTTGCTGCTCTTTATCTTCCATTCATCTACATCACCTTATATGACCACCATCTTGCTACTCTTTATCTTCCATTCATCAACATCACCTTATATGACCACCATCTTGCTACTCTTTATCTTCCATTCATCTACATCACCTTATATGACCACCATCTTGCTACTCTTTATCTTCCATTCATCTACATCACCTTATATGACCACCATCTTGCTACTCTTTATCTTCCATTCATCTACATCACCTTATATGACCACCATCTTGCTACTCTTTATCTTCCATTCATCAACATCACCTTATATGACCACCATCTTGCTGCTCTTTATCTTCCATTCATCTACATCACCTTATATGACCACCATCTTGCTACTCTTTATCTTCCATTCATCAACATCACCTTATATGACCACCATCTTGCTACTCTTTATCTTCCATTCATCTACATCACCTTATATGACCACCATCTTGCTACTCTTTATCTTCCATTCATCTACATCACCTTATATGACCACCATCTTGCTACTCTTTATCTTCCATTCATCTACATCACCTTATATGACCACCATCTTGCTACTCTTTATCTTCCATTCATCTACATCACCTTATATGACCACCATCTTGCTACTCTTTATCTTCCATTCATCAACATCACCTTATATGACCACCATCTTGCTGCTCTTTATCTTCCATTCATCTACATCACCTTATATGACCACCATCTTGCTACTCTTTATCTTCCATTCATCTACATCACCTTATATGACCACCATCTTGCTACTCTTTATCTTCCATTCATCTACATCACCTTATATGACCACCATCTTGCTGCTCTTTATCTTCCATTCATCTACATCACCTTATATGACCACCATCTTGCTACTCTTTATCTTCCATTCATCTACATCACCTTATATGACCACCATCTTGCTACTCTTTATCTTCCATTCATCAACATCACCTTATATGACCACCATCTTGCTACTCTTTATCTTCCATTCATCTACATCACCTTATATGACCACCATCTTGCTACTCTTTATCTTCCATTCATCTACATCACCTTATATGACCACCATCTTGCTACTCTTTATCTTCCATTCATCTACATCACCTTATATGACCACCATCTTGCTACTCTTTATCTTCCATTCATCTACATCACCTTATATGACCACCATCTTGCTACTCTTTATCTTCCATTCATCAACATCACCTTATATGACCACCATCTTGCTACTCTTTATCTTCCATTCATCTACATCACCTTATATGACCACCATCTTGCTACTCTTTATCTTCCATTCATCTACATCACCTTATATGACCACCATCTTGCTACTCTTTATCTTCCATTCATCTACATCACCTTATATGACCACCATCTTGCTACTCTTTATCTTCCATTCATCTACATCACCTTATATGACCACCATCTTGCTACTCTTTATCTTCCATTCATCAACATCACCTTATATGACCACCATCTTGCTACTCTTTATCTTCCATTCATCTACATCACCTTATATGACCACCATCTTGCTACTCTTTATCTTCCATTCATCAACATCACCTTATATGACCACCATCTTCAATCAATCAATCAATGTTTATTTATATAGCCCTAAATCACAAGTGTCTTGCTACTCTTTATCTTCCATTCATCTACATCACCTTATATGACCACCATCTTGCTACTCTTTATCTTCCATTCATCTACATCACCTTATATGACCACCATCTTGCTGCTCTTTATCTTCCATTCATCTACATCACCTTATATGACCACCATCTTGCTACTCTTTATCTTCCATTCATCTACATCACCTTATATGACCACCATCTTCAATCAATCAATCAATGTTTATTTATATAGCCCTAAATCACAAGTGTCTTGCTACTCTTTATCTTCCATTCATCTACATCACCTTATATGACCACCATCTTGCTACTCTTTATCTTCCATTCATCAACATCACCTTACATGACCACCATCTTGCTGCTCTTTATCTTCCATTCATCTACATCACCTTATATGACCACCATCTTGCTACTCTTTATCTTCCATTCATCTACATCACCTTATATGACCACCATCTTGCTACTCTTTATCTTCCATTCATCTACATCACCTTATATGACCACCATCTTGCTACTCTTTATCTTCCATTCATATACATCACCTTATATGACCACCATCTTGCTGCTCTTTATCTTCCATTCATCTACATCACCTTATATGACCACCATCTTGCTACTCTTTATCTTCCATTCATATACATCACCTTATATGACCACCATCTTGCTGCTCTTTATCTTCCATTCATCTACATCACCTTATATGACCACCATCTTGCTGCTCTTTATCTTCCATTCATCTACATCACCTTATATGACCACCATCTTGCTACTCTTTATCTTCCATTCATCTACATCACCTTATATGACCACCATCTTGCTACTCTTTATCTTCCATTCATCTACATCACCTTATATGACCACCATCTTGCTACTCTTTATCTTCCATTCATCTACATCACCTTATATGACCACCATCTTGCTACTCTTTATCTTCCATTCATCTACATCACCTTATATGACCACCATCTTGCTACTCTTTATCTTCCATTCATCTACATCACCTTATATGACCACCATCTTGCTACTCTTTATCTTCCATTCATCTACATCACCTTATATGACCACCATCTTGCTACTCTTTATCTTCCATTCATCTACATCACCTTATATGACCACCATCTTGCTACTCTTTATCTTCCATTCATCTACATCACCTTATATGACCACCATCTTGCTACTCTTATCTTCCATTCATCTACATCACCTTATATGACCACCATCTTGCTACTCTTTATCTTCCATTCATCAACATCACCTTATATGACCACCATCTTGCTACTCTTTATCTTCCATTCATCTACATCACCTTATATGACCACCATCTTGCTACTCTTTATCTTCCATTCATCAACATCACCTTATATGACCACCATCTTCAATCAATCAATCAATGTTTATTTATATAGCCCTAAATCACAAGTGTCTTGCTACTCTTTATCTTCCATTCATCTACATCACCTTATATGACCACCATCTTGCTGCTCTTTATCTTCCATTCATCTACATCACCTTATATGACCACCATCTTGCTACTCTTTATCTTCCATTCATCTACATCACCTTATATGACCACCATCTTCAATCAATCAATCAATGTTTATTTATATAGCCCTAAATCACAAGTGTCTTGCTACTCTTTATCTTCCATTCATCTACATCACCTTATATGACCACCATCT
>NC_084755.1:7394666-7450947 GCF_033978785.1 Entelurus aequoreus
TGTGTGTTGTATGTAGAGCACATTGTTTGTGTGTTGTATGTAGACCACATTGTTTGTGTGTTGTATGTAGACCACATTGTTTGTGTGTTGTATGTAGACCACATTGTTTGTGTGTTGTATGTAGACCACATTGTTTGTGTGTTGTATGTAGACACATTGTTTGTGTGTTGTATGTAGAGCACATTGTTTGTGTGTTGTATGTAGACCACATTGTTTGTGTGTTGTATGTAGACCACATTGTTTGTGTGTTGTATGTAGACCACATTGTTTGTGTGTTGTATGTAGAGCACATTGTTTGTGTGTTGTATGTAGACCACATTGTTTGTGTGTTGTATGTAGAGCACATTGTTTGTGTGTTGTATGTAGACCACATTGTTTGTGTGTTGTATGTAGACCACATTGTTTGTGTGTTGTATGTAGACCACATTGTTTGTGTGTTGTATGTAGACCACATTGTTTGTGTGTTGTATGTAGAGCACATTGTTTGTGTGTTGTATGTAGAGCACATTGTTTGTGTGTTGTATGTAGACCACATTGTTTGTGTGTTGTATGTAGAGCACATTGTTTGTGTGTTGTATGTAGACCACATTGTTTGTGTGTTGTATGTAGAGCCACATTGTTTGTGTGTTGTATGTAGACCACATTGTTTGTGTGTTGTATGTAGACCACATTGTTTGTGTGTTGTATGTAGACCACATTGTTTGTGTGTTGTATGTAGACCACATTGTTTGTGTGTTGTATGTAGACCACATTGTTTGTGTGTTGTATGTAGACCACATTGTTTGTGTGTTGTATGTAGAGCACATTGTTTGTGTGTTGTATGTAGAGCACATTGTTTGTGTGTTGTATGTAGACCACATTGTTTGTGTGTTGTATGTAGACCACATTGTTTGTGTGTTGTATGTAGACCACATTGTTTGTGTGTTGTATGTAGACCACATTGTTTGTGTGTTGTATGTAGAGCACATTGTTTGTGTGTTGTATGTAGACCACATTGTTTGTGTGTTGTATGTAGAGCACATTGTTTGTGTGTTGTATGTAGAGCCACATTGTTTGTGTGTTGTATGTAGACCACATTGTTTGTGTGTTGTATGTAGACCACATTGTTTGTGTGTTGTATGTAGACACATTGTTTGTGTGTTGTATGTAGAGCACATTGTTTGTGTGTTGTATGTAGAGCACATTGTTTGTGTGTTGTATGTAGAGCACATTGTTTGTGTGTTGTATGTAGACCACATTGTTTGTGTGTTGTATGTAGACCACATTGTTTGTGTGTTGTATGTAGAGCACATTGTTTGTGTGTTGTATGTAGACCACATTGTTTGTGTGTTGTATGTAGACCACATTGTTTGTGTGTTGTATGTAGAGCACATTGTTTGTGTGTTGTATGTAGAGCACATTGTTTGTGTGTTGTATGTAGACCACATTGTTTGTGTGTTGTATGTAGACCACATTGTTTGTGTGTTGTATGTAGACCACATTGTTTGTGTGTTGTATGTAGACCACATTGTTTGTGTGTTGTATGTAGACCACATTGTTTGTGTGTTGTATGTAGACCACATTGTTTGTGTGTTGTATGTAGAGCACATTGTTTGTGTGTTGTATGTAGAGCACATTGTTTGTGTGTTGTATGTAGAGCACATTGTTTGTGTGTTGTATGTAGACCACATTGTTTGTGTGTTGTATGTAGAGCACATTGTTTGTGTGTTGTATGTAGAGCACATTGTTTGTGTGTTGTATGTAGACCACATTGTTTGTGTGTTGTATGTAGAGCACATTGTTTGTGTGTTGTATGTAGAGCACATTGTTTGTGTGTTGTATGTAGACCACATTGTTTGTGTGTTGTATGTAGACCACATTGTTTGTGTGTTGTATGTAGAGCACATTGTTTGTGTGTTGTATGTAGAGCACATTGTTTGTGTGTTGTATGTAGACCACATTGTTTGTGTGTTGTATGTAGAGCACATTGTTTGTGTGTTGTATGTAGACCACATTGTTTGTGTGTTGTATGTAGACCACATTGTTTGTGTGTTGTATGTAGAGCACATTGTTTGTGTGTTGTATGTAGAGCACATTGTTTGTGTGTTGTATGTAGACCACATTGTTTGTGTGTTGTATGTAGAGCACATTGTTTGTGTGTTGTATGTAGAGCACATTGTTTGTGTGTTGTATGTAGACCACATTGTTTGTGTGTTGTATGTAGACCACATTGTTTGTGTGTTGTATGTAGACCACATTGTTTGTGTGTTGTATGTAGACCACATTGTTTGTGTGTTGTATGTAGACCACATTGTTTGTGTGTTGTATGTAGACCACATTGTTTGTGTGTTGTATGTAGAGCACATTGTTTGTGTGTTGTATGTAGACCACATTGTTTGTGTGTTGTATGTAGAGCACATTGTTTGTGTGTTGTATGTAGAGCACATTGTTTGTGTGTTGTATGTAGAGCACATTGTTTGTGTGTTGTATGTAGACCACATTGTTTGTGTGTTGTATGTAGACCACATTGTTTGTGTGTTGTATGTAGACCACATTGTTTGTGTGTTGTATGTAGACCACATTGTTTGTGTGTTGTATGTAGACCACATTGTTTGTGTGTTGTATGTAGAGCACATTGTTTGTGTGTTGTATGTAGACCACATTGTTTGTGTGTTGTATGTAGACCACATTGTTTGTGTGTTGTATGTAGAGCACATTGTTTGTGTGTTGTATGTAGAGCACATTGTTTGTGTGTTGTATGTAGACCACATTGTTTGTGTGTTGTATGTAGACCACATTGTTTGTGTGTTGTATGTAGACCACATTGTTTGTGTGTTGTATGTAGACCACATTGTTTGTGTGTTGTATGTAGACCACATTGTTTGTGTGTTGTATGTAGAGCACATTGTTTGTGTGTTGTATGTAGACCACATTGTTTGTGTGTTGTATGTAGACCACATTGTTTGTGTGTTGTATGTAGAGCACATTGTTTGTGTGTTGTATGTAGACCACATGTTTGTGTGTTGTATGTAGAGCACATTGTTTGTGTGTTGTATGTAGACCACATTGTTTGTGTGTTGTATGTAGACCACATTGTTTGTGTGTTGTATGTAGACCACATTGTTTGTGTGTTGTATGTAGACCACATTGTTTGTGTGTTGTATGTAGAGCACATTGTTTGTGTGTTGTATGTAGAGCACATTGTTTGTGTGTTGTATGTAGACCACATTGTTTGTGTGTTGTATGTAGAGCACATTGTTTGTGTGTTGTATGTAGACCACATTGTTTGTGTGTTGTATGTAGACCACATTGTTTGTGTGTTGTATGTAGACCACATTGTTTGTGTGTTGTATGTAGACCACATTGTTTGTGTGTTGTATGTAGACCACATTGTTTGTGTGTTGTATGTAGACCACATTGTTTGTGTGTTGTATGTAGAGCACATTGTTTGTGTGTTGTATGTAGACCACATTGTTTGTGTGTTGTATGTAGACCACATTGTTTGTGTGTTGTATGTAGACCACATTGTTTGTGTGTTGTATGTAGACCACATTGTTTGTGTGTTGTATGTAGACCACATTGTTTGTGTGTTGTATGTAGACCACATTGTTTGTGTGTTGTATGTAGAGCACATTGTTTGTGTGTTGTATGTAGAGCACATTGTTTGTGTGTTGTATGTAGACCACATTGTTTGTGTGTTGTATGTAGACCACATTGTTTGTGTGTTGTATGTAGACCACATTGTTTGTGTGTTGTATGTAGACCACATTGTTTGTGTGTTGTATGTAGAGCACATTGTTTGTGTGTTGTATGTAGACCACATTGTTTGTGTGTTGTATGTAGAGCACATTGTTTGTGTGTTGTATGTAGAGCACATTGTTTGTGTGTTGTATGTAGAGCACATTGTTTGTGTGTTGTATGTAGACCACATTGTTTGTGTGTTGTATGTAGACCACATTGTTTGTGTGTTGTATGTAGACCACATTGTTTGTGTGTTGTATGTAGACCACATTGTTTGTGTGTTGTATGTAGACCACATTGTTTGTGTGTTGTATGTAGAGCACATTGTTTGTGTGTTGTATGTAGAGCACATTGTTTGTGTGTTGTATGTAGAGCACATTGTTTGTGTGTTGTATGTAGAGCACATTGTTTGTGTGTTGTATGTAGAGCACATTGTTTGTGTGTTGTATGTAGACCACATTGTTTGTGTGTTGTATGTAGACCACATTGTTTGTGTGTTGTATGTAGACCACATTGTTTGTGTGTTGTATGTAGAGCACATTGTTTGTGTGTTGTATGTAGACCACATTGTTTGTGTGTTGTATGTAGAGCACATTGTTTGTGTGTTGTATGTAGAGCCACATTGTTTGTGTGTTGTATGTAGAGCACATTGTTTGTGTGTTGTATGTAGAGCACATTGTTTGTGTGTTGTATGTA
This sequence comes from Entelurus aequoreus, assembly GCF_033978785.1. Lineage (NCBI taxonomy): Eukaryota > Metazoa > Chordata > Actinopteri > Syngnathiformes > Syngnathidae > Entelurus > Entelurus aequoreus. The sequence continues at coordinate 7,399,083 of NC_084755.1, forward strand.
GACCACATTGTTTGTGTGTTGTATGTAGAGCACATTGTTTGTGTGTTGTATGTAGACCACATTGTTTGTGTGTTGTATGTAGACCACATTGTTTGTGTGTTGTATGTAGAGCACATTGTTTGTGTGTTGTATGTAGAGCACATTGTTTGTGTGTTGTATGTAGAGCACATTGTTTGTGTGTTGTATGTAGAGCACATTGTTTGTGTGTTGTATGTAGACCACATTGTTTGTGTGTTGTATGTAGACCACATTGTTTGTGTGTTGTATGTAGAGCACATTGTTTGTGTGTTGTATGTAGAGCACATTGTTTGTGTGTTGTATGTAGACCACATTGTTTGTGTGTTGTATGTAGAGCACATTGTGTGTTGTATGTAGAGCACATTGTTTGTGTGTTGTATGTAGAGCACATTGTTTGTGTGTTGTATGTAGACCACATTGTTTGTGTGTTGTATGTAGACCACATTGTTTGTGTGTTGTATGTAGACCACATTGTTTGTGTGTTGTATGTAGACCACATTGTTTGTGTGTTGTATGTAGACCACATTGTTTGTGTGTTGTATGTAGACCACATTGTTTGTGTGTTGTATGTAGACCACATTGTTTGTGTGTTGTATGTAGAGCACATTGTTTGTGTGTTGTATGTAGAGCACATTGTTTGTGTGTTGTATGTAGACCACATTGTTTGTGTGTTGTATGTAGAGCACATTGTTTGTGTGTTGTATGTAGAGCACATTGTTTGTGTGTTGTATGTAGAGCACATTGCTTAGCAGAGTTGAGTGATGCAAATGCATGTCAAGTTGATCAACACATTGTATTATTCTCCAGTGCAATAACATAACAGTACTGAAATGAAGGCTAAAAGGGCATTAATAGGAGCTTTAAAAAAATACAAATGAAATAGAAGTAACTAAATAGTTACTTTTCACAGTAACACATAACCTTTTGGTGTAAGTAACTGAGTTAGTAACTGCGTTACTTTTGAAATAAAGTAACTAGTAACTGTAACTAGTTACTGGTGTTCAGTAACTAACCCAACACTGCATTTCAGCAAAGTACTTTTACTTGAGTACTCTATTTTAGTACACGTTTACACAAGCCTACTTAAAATCATACCAACCTTATGGCAAGAAACTTTTCAATAATGAACAAGGCAAAATACGTCCTGGGCCAAAAATCACTTTGTATTCTCTACTGCTCACGAGTCTTACATATCTGACTTATTGTGTAGAAATAACTACAAATGTGCGCTACATTCGTTAATCGTGTTAGAAAAAAGATCAATTAGACTGATACATAATGGTGGATATAGAGAACATACAAACACTTTATTTATTGAGTCAAAAATATTAAAGTTCCATGATTTGGTAAAATTGCAAACAGCTAAAATGATGTACAAAGCAAACTACAACCTGCTACCAAAGAATGTACAACAATTCTTCTCAACTAAAGAGGAGAAATATAATCTTAGAGGAAAATGTCATTTAAAACATTTGTATGCACGTACAACACTTAGAACCTTTAGCATATGGATGAAGTAAAGAAGTGAAACATTGTACTGATATGATCCACTTGAAGAGCTTGTTCACATGAATAGTGCTTACAAAGTACAAAGAATTATGAATAATACTTTCAACCTTATTGAAAATAACATTCTTCATCTCAGTATATTAATAATGACTGACTTCATTATCTATTACAAGAACTGCTGTCATGATCCATGGTCCGGATCATGTTTTTGTGTTTTCTGTTAATTTTGGACTCCTTTTGTTATTTGTTGTGCTCCTGTGAGTTTGTTTTAGTTGTCATGGTCACTCTTTGTGTGCACCTGTCTCTGATTAGTGCTCGCCCGCTCACCTGCTTCCCGAGCGCTAATCAGAGGCATTATTTAAGTTGCCTTTGCCAGTCACTCGTCCTGCTCTCATTGTGTTTGCTCCATGCACTTGTCACGTGAGTTTTTGAGTTCTAGTGTTCCTTGTCTTTTGCCTATGCTAAGTAATAGTTCCTTAACTTCCCGTGCGCTCTGCACGCATCCCTGTTGTTTTTGTTTATTGGATGATTTATGATAAATTAATCACTTCCTACCTTACGCCTTCGTCCGGAGCCGTTCCTTTGCATTGGGAGAACAACCGCGCAGCAAGCTGCGACCCCCCGATCGTGACAGAATGGGAAGTGGAGACGCTTCGCTATTCGACGGAGGAGAGGTCGAACCTTATGTGGGGACCTGGAGGCTCCCTTATCCCCATCGACTCCCTCTGGTCCGAAGACATCGCCGCTACACAGCAGTACCGGACGCGCAGGCAAAGGCGGAAGCCGTCCAGAAGGGCTTCGCCTCGCCGTCAGAACGCGTCACTCCCGCAAGCTCCTCCCCCGGACCGAAGCAAGTTGCAGGCAGCCCAGTATCCTTCCCCCGATGACGTCACTCCGTCCACGGCTGATGACGTCATGGCCCAGAATTTTTTTTTTCTGAATTCTGTCTCCTTGCGTCAACAACCTCCTAAAGACTTTAATTCTAAAATTATACCTTGTCAGGACATTCTTTTGAAATTTAGATGTCAGCCACAGTCTCCTTCTGAGTGCCAAGCTCCGCCCCCTAGGACTCTAGCCCCGCCCACGTCAGTGACTTTTTCCTCTCATCCTCCCAAAAGACCTCAGGTGGGGGGGTGGGAAAAGACATTTTGGACAATTTAGAGGGGAGGATTTTGCCCCCCTCCTGACTTCCCGCCACCCACCCGTAAAGACTGTTCCAGACCGCAAGCAGCGCGTCTGGTATCCGCCCCTTGAGGGGGGGGCTGGGGCCGGGAGCTGTGCTGGTGGGGCTGCTCGGCTGCGCCCAGCCAGGCAGCAACCTCCATTCCGGCCGCCACCACCAGTCTTTCGGCCTGCCAAGCCGCAACCTCCAGCCCGTCCTCCACCACCAGTCCGTCGGCATGCCAAGCCGCAACCCCCAGCGAGACCACCTCTGCCATGCTCATGGCTAACCTCAGCCCTGGTGGGCCTGCAGACGCCACCAGCATCTCCGGTGGGCCTGCAGACGCCACCAGCATCTCCGGTGGGCCTGCAGACGCCGCCAGCATCTCCGGTGGGCCTGCAGACGCCACCATCTCCAGTTCCTGTACCTGCTCCTCGGCTGGCACCCGTGCCTGCTCCTCGGCTGGCACCCGTGCCTGCTCCTCGGCTGGCACCCGTGCCTGCTCCTCGGCTGGCACCCGTGCCTGCACCCCGGCTGGCACCCGTGCCTGCACCCCGGCTGGCACCCGTGCCTGCACCCCGGCAGGCACCCGTGCCTGCACCCCGGCAGGCACCCGTGCCTGCACCCCGGCAGGCACCCGTGCCTGCACCCCGACAGGCACCCGTGCCTGCACCTCGCCAGACGCCTGCACCTGCTCCTCGGCAGACGCCTGCACCTGCTCCTCGGCAGACGCCTGCACCTGCTCCTCGGCAGACGCCTGCACCTGCTCCTCGGCAGACGCCTGCACCTGCTCCTCGGCAGACGCCTGCACCTGCTCCTCGGCAGACGCCTGCACCTGCTCCTCGGCTGACGCCTGCACCTGCTCCTCGGCTGACGCCTGCACCTGCTCCTCGCCAGACGCCTGCACCTGCTCCTCGCCAGACGCCTGCACCTGCTCCTCGGCAGACGCCTGCACCTGCTCCTCGGCAGACGCCTGCACCTGCTCCTCGGCAGACGCCTGCACCTGCTCCTCGCCAGACGCCTGCACCTGCTCCTCGCCAGACGCCTGCACCTGCTCCTCGCCAGACGCCTGCACCTGCTCCTCGCCAGACGCCTGCACCTGCTCCTCGCCAGACGCCTGCACCTGCTCCTCGCCAGACGCCTGCACCTGCTCCTCGGCAGACGCCTGCACCTCGGCAGACGCTTGCACCTCGGCAGACGCTTGCACCTCGGCAGACGCCTGCACCTCGGCAGACGCCTGCGCCTGCACCTCGGCAGACGCCTGCGCCTGCTCCTCGGCAGACGCCTGCACCTGCTCCTCGGCAGACGCCTGCACCTGCTCCTCGCCAGACGCCTGCACCTGCACCCCGCCAGACGCCGGTGGTACTTGTACCACGCCAGACGCCGGTGGTACCTGCACCACGCCAGACGCCGGTGGTACCTGCAAGCACGCCAGACTCACCGGTGGTACCTGCTGCCACGCCAGACTCGCCGGTGGTGCCTGCTGCCACGCCTGCCTCGCCGCCGGTGCATGCTGCCACGCCTGCCTCGCCGCCGGTGCATGCTGCCACGCCTGCCTCGCCGCCGGTGCCTGCTGCCACGCCTGCCATGACGGCGCCGGTGCCTGCTGCCACGCCTGCCATGACGGCGCCGACACGCCCACCTCCTCGTCGACCACGGATGTGGCCGCTCCCTGGTCGTCCGACTCGCCAAGTGCGCCCACCTCCCCGTCGGCCACGAATGTGGCCATTCCCTGGTCGCCCGCCTCGCTTGCTGCAGCGGCGTTCCACTCGCCGCCGCCACTTGACTTTGCCTCGGTGGATTCGGGGACACTTGGCCTGGCGACCCACCTCCAAGTCCTCCCTCCGCCCGCCCGTGACTTTTGACCCTGCTTGTTTTTTGTTTTTGTTTTCATATGGACATCTTGTATCTGTCCTTGAGGAGGGGGTACTGTCATGATCCATGGTCCGGATCATGTTTTTGTGTTTTCTGTTAATTTTGGACTCCTTTTGTTATTTGTTGTGCTCCTGTGAGTTTGTTTTGGTTGTCATGGTCACTCTTTGTGTGCACCTGTCTCTGATTAGTGCTCGCCCGCTCACCTGCTTCCCGAGCGCTAATCAGAGGCATTATTTAAGTTGCCTTTGCCAGTCACTCGTCCTGCTCTCATTGTGTTTGCTCCATGCACTTGTCACGTGAGTTTTTGAGTTCTAGTGTTCCTTGTCTTTTGCCTATGCTAAGTAATAGTTCCTTAACTTCCCGTGCGCTCTGCACGCATCCCTGTTGTTTTTGTTTATTGGATGATTTATGATAAATTAATCACTTCCTACCTTACGCCTTCGTCCGGAGCCGTTCCTTTGCATTGGGAGAACAACCGCGCAGCAAGCTGCGACCCCCCGATCGTGACAACTGCTGTATTAATCACTCACTGATGTCATTGTGCTACAAAAAGAAGTCAGTAAATGATGTATATATTTGTAAACACTCTGAAGTGGGAAAGAGGTAGGATTAAATAAGATTTGCTTCTTCCTATTTTGATTGATTGATTGAAACTTTTATTAGTAGATTGCACAGTACAGTACATATTCCCTACAATTGACCACTAAATGTAACACCCCAATAAGTTTTTCAACTTGTTTAAGTCGGGTTCCACGTTAATCAATTCATGGTAAATAAACTAAAGAAAGAAAGAAGAGAGAAATAATGGAGTTCAATGAATGAGTCATTTCTGCACTATAGGAGAGGATTTATGGAGTCAATATCAACCAACTCTTTTTGATCAATACAAATAAACTACAACATCTCGTGGCTATGATGACATGCAAGTAGAGGTTTGATGATTTATGTAAAAAAAAAAGATGATAAAGTTGTAGGCCACTATAAAATACATATTTATAAACACATAAAGCATATTATCAACAATCCAGCGTGTTATTTTCAATTGTTTTTACCGATGACACTTCCGGCTTTTAGGCGAGACTCCGCCTTGTCCGTGACGTCACTGTATACTTCCTGGCAGAATGGGCGGAGCTGCTAACCGGAAGTCATTTTCCGCGCTCTCCGGTCAGAATTGAAGAAGAGTGGCGGGAGTTTGTCAGCGTGCGAGCGTTGGAAAGAAACCAGCTAACTCTCAGACAACTTTGTTACCAACTCAGCGGACATCAATATTTCCACGCAGCGCTCCGTCACACTTGGTAAGATGGACGATCGACCCACGATGGCGTGTTTATCCATGTTGTCGTCGTTGCTTACTTGCTAGCTTGTCGCTGTAGCAGCTGCGTGTCCTTCTTTCGCACAATTGGAACCATTTATATATTATACACTTGGAACATTTATATATTAAACACTTGGAACCATTTATATATTAAATACTTGGAACCATTTATATATTAAACACTTGGAACCATTTATACATGGAAGACTTGGAACCATTTATATATTAAACACTTGGAACCATTTATATATTAAACACTTGGAACCATTTATATATTAAACACTTGGAACCATTTATATATGCTGACGTCAAGGGAAATAAGGATGCACTAAAGTGATCCAGGTGCGACACTACTGATTAAACACGATGTAGCTCATTTAGCAGCTAACTAAAGTAGTATATCTACAGCAGGTGACACCAGTCAGTATTATAATCTGCATAAAAATACATTAAAGTAGTATATCCACAGCAGGTGACACCACTCAGTATTATAATCTGCATAAAAATACATTAAAGTAGTATATCTACAGCAGGTGACACCAGTCAGTATTATAATCTGCATAAAAATACATTAAAGTAGTATATCTACAGCAGGTGACACCAGTCAGTATTATAATCTGCATAAAAATACATTAAAGTAGTATATCTACAGCAGGTGACACCAGTCAGTATTATAATCTGCATAAAAATACATTAAAGTAGTATATCTACAGCAGGTGACACCAGTCAGTATTATAATCTGCATAAAAATACATTAAAGTAGTATATCTACAGCAGGTGACACCACTCAGTATTATAATCTGCATAAAAATACATTAAAGTAGTATATCTACAGCAGGTGACACCAGTCAGTATTATAATCTGCATAAAAATACATTAAAGTAGTATATCTACAGCAGGTGACACCACTCAGTATTATAATCTGCATAAAAATACATTAAAGTAGTATATCTACAGCAGGTGACACCAGTCAGTATTATAATCTGCATAAAAATACATTAAAGTAGTATATCTACAGCAGGTGACACCAGTCAGTATTATAATCTGCATAAAAATACTTTAAAGTAGTATATCTACAGCAGGTGACACCACTCAGTACTATAATCTGCATACAAATACATTAAAGTAGTATATCTACAGCAGGTGACACCAGTCAGTATTATAATCTGCATACAAATACATTAAAGTAGTATATCTACAGCAGATGACACCAGTCAGTATTATAATCTGCATAAAATACATTAAAGTAGTATATCTACAGCAGGTGACACCACTCAGTATTATAATCTGCATAAAAATACATTAAAGTAGTATATCTACAGCAGGTGACACCAGTCAGTATTATAATCTGCATAAAAATACATTAAAGTAGTATATCTACAGCAGGTGACACCAGTCAGTATTATAATCTGCATAAAAATACATTAAAGTAGTATATCTACAGCAGATGACACCAGTCAGTATTATAATCTGCATAAAATACATTAAAGTAGTATATCTACAGCAGGTGACACCACTCAGTATTATAATCTGCATAAAAATACATTAAAGTAGTATATCTACAGCAGGTGACACCAGTCAGTATTATAATCTGCATAAAAATACATTAAAGTAGTATATCTACAGCAGGTGACACCAGTCAGTATTATAATCTGCATAAAAATACATTAAAGTAGTATATCTACAGCAGGTGACACCAGTCAGTATTATAATCTGCATACAAATACATTAAAGTAGTATATCTACAGCAGGTGACACCAGTCAGTATTATAATCTGCATAAAAATACATTAAAGTAGTATATCTACAGCAGGTGACACCAGTCAGTATTATAATCTGCATAAAAATACATTAAAGTAGTATATCTACAGCAGGTGACACCAGTCAGTATTATAATCTGCATACAAATACATTAAAGTAGTATATCTACAGCAGGTGACACCACTCATTATAATCTGCATAAAAATACTTTAAAGTAGTATATCTACAGCAGGTGACACCACTCAGTATTATAATCTGCATACAAATACATTAAAGTAGTATATCTACAGCAGGTGACACCACTCAGTATTATAATCTGCATAAAAATACTTTAAAGTAGTATATCTACAGCAGGTGACACCAGTCAGTATTATAATCTGCATAAAAATACTTTAAAGTAGTATATCTACAGCAGGTGACACCAGTCAGTACTATAATCTGCATAAAAATACTTTAAAGTAGTATATCTACAGCAGGTGACACCACTCAGTATTCTAGATGGGATTGATGGTTTTTGGAAGGTCCGTTCTAAAAACTGTCTCGCTTTCATAGATGGTTTATTTAAACTATTTTTTTTATCACTGCTATCAGTTTTAAAGGCCTACCGAAAGCCACTACTAGCGACCACACAGTCTGATAGTTTATTTATCAATGATGAAACCTTAACATTGCAACACATGCCAATACAGCCGGGTTAGATTACTAAAGTGCAATTTTAAATTTTGCGCGAAATATCCTGCTGAAAACGTCTCGGTATGATGACGCCTGCACGTGACGTCACGGATTGTAGCGGCCATATTGGGACAGCATTGTGGCCAGCTATTAAGTCGTCTGTTTTCATCGCAAAATTCCACAGTATTCTGGACATCTGTGTTGGTGAATCTTTTGCAATTTGTTTAATGAACAATGAAGACAGCAAAGAAGAAAGCTGTAGGTGGGAAGTGGTGTATTTTGGCCGGCTGCAGCAACACAAACACGTAGCCGGTGTTTCATTGTTTACATTTCCGAAAGATGACAGTCAAGCTTTTACCATTGGCCTGTGGAGAACTGGGACAACAGAGACTCTTACCAGGAGGACTTTGAGTTGGATACGCTGACGCGGTACCGTGAGTACGCAGCCAGAATGTTGCCATAAGCATTTTGTTTAATTTGTATGTGTAATGCAGTACGCAGCTGCGGCTTCCAAACATCTGATCGCTTGCCCGTACGTGCGTGCCGCTATGTGCATGTCACGTACGTAACTTTGGGGAAATATATGTGCTGTATGAACTTTATGGAGGTGAACGCTACTTTGGGCTGTGGGATTGAGTGTGTTGTGCGGGTGTAGGGATGATGTTTGATAAGAAATTATGTGGGATTGAGTGTGTTGTGCGGGTGTAGGGATGATGTTTGATAAGAAATTATGTGGGATTGAGTGTGTTGTGCGGGTGTAGGGATGATGTTTGATAAGAAATTATCGAGTTCGAGCCTATTATCGAATCCTCTTATCAAACCGATTCCTTATGGATTCTCTTATGGAGTCCAGATAGGTTGTTGTATATGGAAAAAAACACAATATTTGGTTTAACAAAAGCTCACTTTTATCATATAACAAAAAAATAAAATAAAATAAATATTGACTGTTACCCCCCTAAAAAAATAAAATAAAATAAATAAATATTGACTGTTGTTACCCAAAGTATATTAAGTGGGATTTTTCATAAAAACAAATATATACAGTAACACAAAAACAAGCTGTCTCTGTGATCACTATAGGTGTATAAATAATAATATAGTGTTAAATAAAATCAGTCCCTTGGGCACAAAAGTGAAAATAATACAGCTCTCCAAAAAGTGCACTTCTGCTGCTATTTGACATAACTGTTTGTTATGATGCTTTCACATTTTTGCACTTCATTTCTTTTTTGAAAGAAAATTCTATGAAGAGAAAAGTTGTTTGCAAATGTGGTTACAATGCTAAAAAATGAAAAGTAAAAGCTATAAAAAGAAATACTTTATTGAGTTAACATTATTTCTTTAAAGGGGGAAAGATGTGATGTTATGAGCTAGGAAAATAACAACTACACTACCCAGCATGCAACGGGAGTGACGAGCATGCACCGTAGCCCCGAAAAGTGTTGTTGCATGTTGCCACCCGGCAGTTAAGAATGAGGTTATGAGCACGCTGTGAAAGTAAACGTGAAGAAGTCAGCCAACACTCCTCGTCTGCATTATTTATAATTAGACAGACAACACATCTACAGTGTGATTTTATTTTGTTTACAAGGAAAGAAAAACAAAAGTTAAAAAAGGGAGATGTCATATATGTTGTCAGTCATTGGTGTAGCATAATGTTGTTTTTAATATTGTTTTTAACATGGCTGTGCAGCACTTTGGAAACATTCTTGTTGTGTAAATGTGCTATATAAATAAAGTGGATTGGATTGGATTGGATGTATGTGCTGCGGTTGCTTTAAGAAGGTTGCGACAGCTGCCGTAAAGGAGGTGCGTTGCTAGCCTGGTTGCTATGTTTCCGGTTGGTGGTAAAAGTGTTGGTCATGTGTTTGTACCCTGCTCAAATCTCTCAGTAAAGTTATTCATTGGATTATACCTTTTGTTTTGAACTTTATTACACCTTGGAGCGCTTTTTCCCGTCCATTGTTTTTCCTGCTTTCACTATCTGCACCTAATGACTGAGCTACGTGACGTCATTTCTTGTGATGTCACACGGAGCATTTCTGGTCGGGACGGGATTCCATACGGGATACGTGTGTGTGTGTGTGTGTGTGTGTATACATATATATATATATACACACACACACACACACACATATATATATATATATATATATATATATATATATATATATATATATATATATATATATATATATATATATATATATATATATATATATATATATATATGCGCATGCCCCCCCTCCCCCTGTGCGTCGGCTGAGGTGGGCGGGGTTTGGTGGTAGCGGGGGTGTATAATGTAGCCCGGAAGAGTTAGGGCTGCATGGGATTCTGGGTATTTGTTCTGTTGTGTTTATGTTGTGTTACGGTGCGGATGTTCTCCCGAAATATGTTTGTCATTCTTGTTTGGTGTGGGTTCACAGTGTGGCGTATATTAGTAAGAGTGTTGAAGTTGTTTATACGGCCACCCTCAGTGTGACCTGTATGGCTGTTGACCAAGTATGCCTTGCAGTAAGGCTGAAACGACGCGTCGACGTCATCGGTTACGTAAATACGTCGACGCCGTTTTTGTGCGTCGACGCGTCGCATAATGACGTCACACTACCGTCATGGCGAAGCGCAAAGCAGTCGATCAAAGAAGACGATGCGAGCGGTGCGAGCGAGGGGGGAAAAGCATGCCAAAAGTGGTCAAAAGTGTGGGAGTATTTCAATAAACGGCCTAATAATGTTGTTGTATGCACACTGTGTCGAGCAGAAATGGCCTATCATAGCAGCACAACGGCTATGAACCAACATTTGAAAAGAAAACCATCAACTAGTCAATCGTCTGCGCGAGCATACGTTGTCATCATTACACAAAAACATGAATGTGTCATTTGTATCTGCTAGGGGTGTAACGGTACGTGTTTTGTATTGAACCGGTTCGGTACGGGGCTTTCGGTTCGGTACGGGGGTGTACCGAACAAGTTTCTAAGCTAAAGCTAAAGTCTTAACAAGCTGCTTTGCTCCGTCTGCCTCTGTCTCAGCACGCAGCATTGTCCCACCCACACAACCATCTGATTGGTACACACGCAGCATTGTCCCACCCACACAACCATCTGATTGGTACACACGCAGCATTGTCCCACCCACACAACCATCTGATTGGTACACACGCAGCATTGTCCCACCCACACAACCATCTGATTGGTACACACGCAGCATTGTCCCACCCACACAACCATCTGATTGGTACACACGCAGCATTGTCCCACCCACACAACCATCTGATTGGTACACACGCAGCATTGTCCCACCCACACAACCATCTGATTGGTACACACGCAGCATTGTCCCACCCACACAACCATCTGATTGGTACACACGCAGCATTGTCCCACCCACACAACCATCTGATTGGTACACACGCAGCATTGTCCCACCCACACAACCATCTGATTGGTACACACGCAGCATTATCAGCCAATCAGCAGTGCGTATTCAGAGCGCATGTAGTCAGCGCTTCAGCGTTGAGCAGATAGGTGTTTAGCAGGTGAGCATCAGGCAGCGGACTCTCCCCAAATGATAATAAACACCTCCCAGTCAACTACTAGTAACATCACTATGAGCCCGTTGACCTTCTAGAAACTTCAACTGCAGCTCAGCTCGCTCGCAGTCCTGGCTTGAGGTGAAGGCTAATTAGCTCTCAGTTCCAGCCACATCGACCCCTTCTGAGCGCCTATTTTCAGCTGCTGGGAATATTGTAAACAAGAAAAGAAGCAGAGCATGTAGACATGCTAACCTTTCTTCATTACAACTGTATTTTGCACATGTTTAAAGTCAATACTTACTGTTTTGAGTGTCCAGAATATTTAGATTGGCACTTTTTTGTATTGGATGTTTATTTTATTTTTGCACATTTTAGAATAAGCAATACTTTCACTTTTGTTGAAATGTTTACACTGTTGTTACAGAATATTTCGTTTTGCACTTTTTTGTATTGGATGTTTATCTTTATTTTTGCACATTTTAAAGCAAAATAAGCAATACTTTTACTTTTGAAATGCTTATACTATTGCAGAATATTAAAATTTGCACTGGATGTTGACTTTTATATTTGCACATTAAAAAGCAAATAAGCTACTTTTAATTTTGTTAAATGTTAAAAGTTTTAAATGTTTACATTGTTACAGAATATTTAGTCATGTTGTTGTCAATGTTGACTGAGTGGCCATACTTCTTTTTTTTTGTAAATAAAAGTTATGCCTTTTGAAAAAACGGGCCTACATTTATTTTTTCATCTTCATTTTGAATAAAAAAATAATCGGTAAAAGGAAAAATAATCTATAGATTAATTGAAAAAAAAATCCATAGATTAACCGAAAAAATAATCTATAGATTAATCGATAGAAAAATAATCGTTAGCTGCAGCCTTACCTTGCAGTCACTCGTGTGTCTGCCGAAGCCTCATATAACATGTGACTGGGCTGGCACGCTGTTTGTACAGACTGTAGAGGGCGCTAAAGGCAGTGCCATCATAGCACGCCCTTATTATTGTTGTTTGGGTGAAAATCAGCAGACATTGGAGAGAATAGTTGCTCTGAATTTGGGAGTCTCCTGGAAAAATTGGGAGGGTTGTCAAGTATGATGCCGTCAAGTGGCATTCATATAAAACTCGCGGGCTACAAATGTTCATATGAAGGTGCGGGCCGCGTGTCTGAGAGCCCTGGTTTATACATAGCACAAAGCAAAATGCAGTGTTATTTCATTATAAATTTCAAAAGAGATTTGTGGCTCCCATTGTTTTCTTTATTTTGTGAAACTGGTGAAAATGGCTCTTTGAGTGGTAAAGGTTGCCGACCCCTGGCCTACACCATATCTGCATGTGCATAAAAAAACCCGACTCCTAACTTGGAATGGGTTGTCACTCAAAAGAGCCGATTTGTTCGCCAAGGTCACGCCTCTAATTGCCAGCCCTCTTCTGTCTGGTCACCTCCCCCTTGCTCCAAAAATAAACATTTTCGCTTTTTCTTTTTTCCGGTCACAGTCATGAATTTGAACAAGAGACGCAACGGGGGCCCTTTGGGGGCCGGCGTGGCCCTGGCCAAACGCAGCAAGGCGGCCGGTGAATGGGAGGACAGCCCCTCGCACTTTGAGGAGGAACTGTCCATGTTTGACGACGCAGAGCTGGACTCGGAGGAGACGGAGGGACAGGCAGGACACGACGTCATCCCTGTTGGTATGGAAGATCTATTGGAATGTTCTTGTTGTCAAATAACTTTTAGAACCGTGTGTTGCCAGGTGACCTCTTTTCATCAGATCTCAACCCGCGTTGGCGGAGGCCTCACGCCCCCCCGCTGCAGCCGACCTCTGACTCTTTAGTCTTTCAGCAGATTGACCTGGACTATTATTTAGGTAGTTCATCCAGCATTTGCAGCGTTTCCTGCAGCCTTTTTCATCTTGTGTTGTGTTGTGCAGGAGCGGCTGTGGCGGGCATGCCCGGCCAGCTACAAGGAAAAGTCCCCATCATTCGAATGTTTGGTGTGACGGACGACGGCAACAGCGTTTGTTGTCACATTCACGGTTTCGCGCCTTACTTCTATGTCCCGGCTCCGAGCGGTGAGTACCGCCTGTCCAATACGATACTCTGAAAAATTCATTCATTTCAGCAAGTCTACTAAAACATTTGGACTGGCACACATAGAATAAAAAAAGAACACTTTATAATGGGACTGTGTGAATGTACGCACAGTAGGTGGCATTGTAACTCCACTTCCTGTCACATGCACCTGGTCTGCCAGAGAATAAGAAGACATAGCAGGAGGGATCAATGTTGCCAACTTTGTGACTTTGAGTAGTCAGATCAGGGCTCATTGATACAGCCAAAAAAACGTTTTTTTTCATGCCATCCGATTACAATTATTATCACAATTAGGGATTAGTACTGAATGCGGTCCTCTTTTGGTCAAATCCATGGGTGCGGTTGGTTGCGTGACATCCGGTTGCTGACTCACTTGGCGATCACTCCAGCAGCACTGACCTCTAGGCCACGTTGTCATTTTCAATGCCAACAAAGAAATTGGCCTTCCAATGTAAGTGAAGTCACTTTTCCAAAAATGCGCTAGCTTGATGCTAATATACATTGGCTTTGCTATTGACATGCTACTGATTAGCATTAGCGATTTTATTTAACATCTCCCAATTTCTTAATGAAAACTACAACTAAGATGCACGTTACCTTCCAACTGAGCTACTGTGTGGAACAATTTGTCTTGTGGATTAATAAAGTTTGTCTAAGTCTAAGTTACAATCAAACAGTTGGTGCTTCATAAGTACAATACTTGGAGTATTAAATAAATAATAAATGATAAATGGGTTATACTTGTATAGCGCTTTTCTACCTTCAAAGTACTCAAAGCGCTTTGACACTATTTCCACATTCACACATTCACACACTGATGGAGGGAGCTGCCATGCAAGGCGCTACCAGCAGCCATCAGGAGCAAGGGTGAAGTGTCTTGCCCAAGGACACAACGGACGTGACTAGGATGGTAGAAGGTGGGGATTGAACCCCAGTAACCAGCAACCCTCCGATTGCTGGCACGGCCACTCTACCAACTTCGCCACGCCGTCCCAAATGAGCACTTCTTGGGGCACAACAAAGACACACCATAAACTATACACATGTGGTGATATAACAACTGGACAGAAGTTATCATCAATCAGCTAATTTTTAAATGTCACAATAAAAATATTTTATTATCAAACAAAAATTGGTACCGGTATTGGTCCTGTGTCTTCTCAAATGTGAACGGTACCCACCCCGAATCACAAGATTGATATGGTTTTAAAGCATCTGTACTAAAAACTAAAGACACCAGGTATTAGTTCCAACTTTCTTAACATGCGGAGTAAATACAAATGAAAGAAGAAGATTTTTAATCAACAGTAAAAGATATAAAAGAAAACTAACGCAGTAAAGTAGTTTACAGGAATTAGGTGTACACTCGTCATAATACAGCAGAGATGGGCCTCAAATAGTGTTTATTGCAGCATATTATTTGGCATGGAAATGATAATCAAACTATTTTAAAACAGGTTACAAAGGCTCCTTGTGTAGCTGTTGACGTATGCCGTGTAACATTTTGCATTATTTCCTCCAAACTATTGTTCATTTACTGCTAACAGGATGGCTGTGCAGCAACTTCAATTACTGTTTGGATCATTTCCTTTTTACCTTTTTATTACACACAAAATGTAGAATCAAGTAACTCCACAAAGGCAAAAACTTCCATTGCAGGGTTTCCTCTCCACTGCCAAGATACCTGTGGTTGTGGGCGTGGTCACCATGAGGTCATTAAACCATTTGCCTAATCCGCTGATTTTCTTAAAAAATGTTTTTACATTTGACTCTCCTTAGTTGTATTCTGCTTCTAAATGTGTTTGAACTCCTGTGCAGCACTTTGCTTATTGTTTTCTAAAATGTGCTGTATAAATAAAGTCCAAAAATGTAAACCTATCAAATCTTATTATTTAGTATTATATTTTTATATCATTTTGCCATATTTTCAATTGTTGTTGCTTATTGTGCAATGTACTTTGACAATTGTTCAAGTGTCATTCCAGAGACTTTGAATGTTTTTTTTTAAATTAAAAACTACTAGCAACAAATCTAATCTTCTGGTGTTAATAAAATATATATTTTTTATTATTTTATGATATAATTATTTTAATAATGATGTATATTATTATAATATAGTATTATAATGTAGCCGTGTTTATATATATATGTATGTATGTATGTATGTATATATATATATGTATATATATGTGTGTGTGTGTGTGTGTGTATATATATATATGTATGTATGTATGTATGTGTGTATATGTGTATATATATATATATGTATGTATGTATATATATATATGTATGTATGTATGTATGTATGTATGTATATATATATATATATGTATGTATGTATATATATATATATATATATATATATATATATATATATATATATATATATATATATATATATATATATATATATATATATATATATATATATATATATATATATATATATATATATATATATATATATATATATATGTGTATGTATGTGTATATATGTATATATATACACTACCGTTCAAAAGTTTGGGGTCACCCAAACAATTTAGTGTTTGAGCCTTCATTTCTAAGAACAAGAATAGACTGTGGAGTTTCAGATGAAAGTTCTCTTTTTCTGGCCATTTTGAGCGTTTAATTGAGCCCACAAATGTGATGCTCCAGAAATAATACAGAAATGACAATGAGCATCCTTTGCTGTGAAATAAGTCTGTTTTGGTATCTTTTTCCAGAAAAGTCCGGGTTCATCACAATTAAAACTTGCTGTTTTTGTCGATTGCGAGCAAATAGTCTTTATTCTTTAACTCCACAGCCATTCCCTCCTTCTTTCCACGCTGGTCTGGTGACTTTTTGGGACTCGTATTGAGTTGGCAAAAAAGGACAAAACTTGTCAGAAGGTGAAAAAACCCAGAAAAGGGACACACGCTGGAACACCAAGAAGCTCCTGAATCCCGGACGCCGAGATGAGCAATCGCATTTTCTTTCGCTCCCGCTCGGGAATCCAAACAACTGCTCGGATGATGCCACACTTCCTCCTTTTTCTACTGTGGATCACGGATTTGTATTTTAAACCACCACGAATACAATACCCTTTTAAAAAATGAGTCGTGAACACGAAAAGGACGTCCACTGTGATTTCTACCTCCTCGGTAATTCATCTGCTAAGCACTTGGGTTTCGGAGGTAATGTGATCCACTCGTGCCTTACAGCGGATCGGAACAGAAGAAATAAGCCCCTGACTGGAAGGATAGACCAAAGATCAACAATTTTACTATTACTTCTACTCTCAGGAGACACTGAACTAAACCCTGGACCAGTAACCACCCGGTTAATGTTGTCTCGCCTGGCGAAGCCTAGCAATGTTGTTGCTAACGATGCCAATGTAGCTAGCTTAGCTGCGGGACCTCGTCGGAGCTATGCTAAAAACATTAGCTCTCCAACTACGCCAGCCCTCACCTGTTCATCACCACCCGAGCTCACTTGCGTTCCAGCGGTCGGCGGCACGACTGAGGACTTCGCCCCGATCATCGGTGCGGTCGGCGACCCAGAAACGGAGGAAGTCAACCCAGACACCGGTGAGGACGGCGGCGGAAGGCGAAATGGCTTTTGACGACACCCCGGTCGCCATTAAAGTCGGCAGTGCGGAGGTCCTTCCAACCTCTCCCCAAACCCTTAGGGTCTTCACCACATCACCTGGACCCCCCGCGGCCTACACAGGATTCAGGGGATTCTTTGTACATCCCTGGTCTTTGTTTTCAACCTCACCGAAACCCGCGAAAACCAAGTCCAACCCTACCTGGGCCCCCCCTCGTCAACTCCGCCCCTACCCCATCACCTGGCCCACGAACGATGGGCCTCTCTCCCCCTCCCCCAAGTCTCTCCACACAAACAGTGAATTGGACTGCAATACAACTTCAATAACAACCAACCTCTCTCCATCTTCTGGACAATACCTCTCCCCAGCGGGCTCTGGTGTTCTTGTTGGTTCCAGTGGGCTACACATCATCCACTTTAATGTGAACAGCCTCTCTGGAACTAAACTAAAAAAAACAGAGAAATGTTCCACAACAATAAGGTAAAAATCTTGTGTTTCTCTGAAACTAAATTAGATCAAAGTGTTTCTGGCTCAGAGATAGAGATAGAAAACTTCTCGGTTATCAGATGGGACAGGAATAAACATGGTGGTGGTGTTTTTATGTATATTCACCAGGATATAAAATACATAACTCGCACTGTTCTTAACCACAATGCCCTTGAATCTGTGTGGGCAGAAATCAAATTTAATACCGCTAAGCCGGTACTGATAGGGACTGTATACAGACCCCCTAATCAGAGTGATTTCTATGGTGCTCTCGAGGAGTGCTTAGCTGGTGTAGACAACGTGGAGAAAATTATAATTGGAGATCTGAACATAGATATTCAACGCAGAGATGCGCCTGTCTTCAAATCTTACAGCAGGGGTCGGGGACCTTTTTGGCTGAGAGCCATGAAAGCCAAATATTTTAAAATGTATTTCCGTGAGAGCCATATAATATTTTTTAACACTGAAAACAACTAATTGCGTGCATTTTTAAGTAAGACCAACATTTTTAGAATATAATAAGTCTCTTATTCTTTTTAATAACATTGTTATTCTGAAGCTAACCTATAATAAATAAAATACTTCTTACCATTAATTCGACTTCTTGAACAGGTGCGATAGAAAACAGATGGATGGATTAAAATGTATGAGAATGGTTATAATTTGACAGTATTTTTAACACTGTGATTACCAGCGGAATTATTCATTACTTATCGTGTTAAGCAATGTCAGCTAAGATTTATCTGAGAGCCAGATGCAGTCATCAAAAGAGCCACATCTGGCTCCAGAGCCATAGGTTCCCTACTTCTGTCTTACAGCAAGCTTTGTAATCTGCACGGCCTCTCCCAGCTAATAACACTACCCACGAGGGTGTGTGATTCCACCCAATCAACCATAGATCTCATTCTCACATCAGACCGGCATAACATAAAAAATAGTGGGGTCATGATCTGTGGTCTTAGCGACCACTATCTAACCTTCTGCACCCGCAAAATAACTGAACCCAAAGCCAATGGCCACATAACAGCTAGATCCAGATCCCTTAAAACATACTCCAGTGATAATTTCAATCTTAAATTAGGTGAGTGGGACTGGTCCCCTGTGCTCACGAGCAACCTGGTTGAAGATGCTTGGGATCGCTTCAAAACGGCGTTCCTAGCGATACTAAATGATATGGCTCCCGTGAGAACAGTCAGAATCAAAGCCTGCTCCGAACCATGGATGAATCCAGACCTATTAGTTGCCATAAAAGACAGACAGAAAATACTTCGAATACCAAAAGTGTAAAACCGAAGTGGATAAACAACCCAATAATAATAACCTCAAATCAATCCTTTCAACACTCAAAAAGCAATGCAATAAATTAAGAAATAAGGCAAACAACCTGACTAAATCCTTGAAAAAAAATTACATTAACGATAAAATAGATGAAAACACAAATAAGACACGTGAGCTCTGGAAAATTCTCAACAACCAGCTTCCTGGATGCAGCCAGAAACTTAAAACCAGACTCACCAACATCAACATCAAGGAGGGTGAATCCATCATTACAGGCAAAATGGAGGTAGCAAGCAGACTCAACACCTCTTTCACCAGCATAGCCGCAACTCTGGTTGACAAGCTGTCCCACCACTCTGGTCGTTTTGGTGTAGAACACATTAAAGCTTTCTACAGAAAGCTAGGAGTAATCAACAACAATTTCAAGTTAGAAATGGTCTCAGCTGATGAGGTGCTTTTAATAAATTGAGCGCGCTCCACCTAAACAAGGCCACCGGCCTTGACAATATCCCCTCCAGATTCCTCAGGGACTCTGCCACTACCATTGCTCCTATCATCACACACATAATTAACCTCTCAATTAAACAAGGCCACGTACCCAAGGATTTCAAGATAGCAAGAGTAACCCCCCTTTTTAAAAAAGGTAGCCAATTAGAACCTGGTAACTACCGACCTGTTCCATTTCCAAAGTAATGTAAAAAATTGTTTATGATCAGGTCGATAGTTACCTTGCCACTAATAAACTCATGTACAAATTCCAATCCGTCTTCAGAACTAACCACTCCACTGACACATGCCTTCTCTATGTGACTTCAGAACTAACCACTCCACTGACACATGCCTTCTCTATGTGACTTCAGAACTAACCACTCCACTGACACATGCCTTCTCTATGTGACTTCAGAACTAACCACTCCACTGACACATGCCTTCTCTATCTGACTTCAGAACTAACCACTCCACTGACACATGCCTTCTCTATGTGACTTCAGAACTAACCACTCCACTGACACATGCCTTCTCTATGTGAGCGAGCACATCAAACATGAGGTGGACGCGGGCAAATACTGCGGCATGGTCATGCTGGACCTTCACAAGGTCTTTGACACCGTTAACCACGCTATACTGTTGGATAAGCTCAGAGCAATCAGATTTGATAAAACCTCATGGAGCTGGATGCAGTCTTACTTGGAGGGGAGGGAGCAGGTGGTAGAGGTGAACGGCACCGTGTCCCCCCCCCTCTCGGTGAGCTGTGGAGTCCCCCAAGGCAGTATATTGGGGCCTTTACTGTTCCTAATATACATAAACGACTTGTCATCGGCATGCGACTGTGAATTGTTTTTGTTTGCGGATGACTCTGCCCTGCTGGTATCAGACAAGGACAAGTCACAGGTGGAAAAAATCCTCAGTGCTGAACTGTGTAGAACCTGCACCTGGCTCGCTGACAACAAGCTATCCATACACTTGGGTAAAACTGAATCCATCCTGTTTGGGTCCCACATCAACCTCAAGAAAGTCAGTGACTTCACCATAAAAGTGGGTGACATTGTTATCACCAGGAAAGATGAGGTCACCTACCTAGGTTCCATTCTAGAGGCTAATCTTTGCTGTGATAAAATGGCAACCAAGGTCATCAGAAAGGTCAACCAACAAACGAGATTTCTCTACAGAATTTCCTCTCTGGTCAACAAAAGCACCATGAAGATTCTGGCGGGAACTCTCGTTCAACCCTTTTTCCATTACGCATGCACCTCCTGGTACCCTAGCACCTCCAAAACCCTCAAATCTAAACTACAACCATCCCAGGACAAGCTAGTCAGATTACTTCTAGACCTCCACCCCAGATCCCACCTCACTCCTACCCACTTCTCTAAAGTGGGCTGGCTCAAGGTGGAGGACAGAGTTAAACAACTTGCACTGAGCCTAGTCTATAAAATCCACTACACCTCCCTGATACCGAAGTACATGTCAAACTACTTCCCTCATAATCACAACACCAGGGGGAGTTCCACAAACCACGTTAAACCCAGATTCCCATCTAACAAAGGTCTTAACTCATTCTCTTTCTATGCCACATCAATGTGAAATGCACTCCCAACAGGTATAAAAGAAAGGGCATCTCTATCCTCCTTCAAAAGCGCACTAAAAGAACACCTCCAGGCAGCTACAACCCTAAACTAACACCCTCCCCCTTCCACATCCCACCTCCCCGGATGGTAAATAACCAAATGAAAATAATCAAATGTAAATAATCAAATGTATATACTTGTTCTTATGCTTTCTGAACTCACTATGTTCTCTGCTGGCTGTACATTTCCTACCAAGTCAGTCCTACACTGTTACAATGTCCATCTCTCTGATGATGCAATTGTTGATGACTGAAGTATGCTGTTATCAACCAAACCCTCCTCATCCCACCCCCCGGATTGTAAATAATGTCAATAATTCAATGTATATACTCTGATTATCTTGTGTGATGACTGTATTATGCTGATAGTATATATTTGTACCATGAATTGATTAACGTGGACCCCGACTTAAACAAGTTGAAAAACTTATTGGGGTGTTACCATTTAGTGGTCAATTGTACGGAATATGTACTGTACTGTGCAATCTACTAATACAAGTTTCAATCAATCAAAAAGACTCTCCCTCCCCAAAAATGCTGCGCCCTGCTTTTTGTCTGCAGGCGGGACACAAAGTGAACGAGGAGTTGGTAAACAGAAGTGGTTAGCACATTTATTTCTCTCTGGTTCCAGGGTTCACGCCTGATCACTTGGGCCAGTTTAAGCGCGAGCTGAACTGTGCGGTGTTGAGGGACATGCGCTCCAACAAAGACAACATCTCCATCACAGTGCTGGCCGTGGACATCACTCGCAAAGAGAGTGAGTACATGTGACCGTCGGACAAGCGACATTATGAAGCAAATGTCAATATCCCCCCCAGACATGTACGGTTACCACGGGAAGAAGGTTTTGGACTTCTTACGGATCACCATGGCCATGCCGCGACTCGTTGCCCCCGCCAAGCGGCTGCTGGAGCAAGGCTTGAAGTGCGGACCCTTTCCCCTCCAGAGTTACCAATCCTTTGAGGCCAACATAGATTTTGAAATCAGGTATGTGTTTTCAAAGGATGTGGGGAAAAAAAAGGTGAAATAAGTGAAAACATGTTTTATAGTCTAGTTTCTTCAAAATAGCCACCCTTTGCTCTGATTACGGCTTTGCACACTCTTGGCATTCTCTCCATGAGCTTCAAGCACACCTGTGAAGTGAAAACCATTTCAGGCAACTAGCTCTCTCAAAAGTGGTAAAGGAATGGCTAAATCAGGCTAGAATGAAGGTTTTAGAATGGCCTTCCCAAAGTCCTGACTTAAAGGTGTGGACAATGCTGAAGAAACAAGTCCATGTCAGAAAACCAACAAATTAGCTGAACTGCAGCAATTTAGTCAAGAGGAGTGGTCAAAAATTCCATCAGAAGCTTGTGGGTGGCTACCAAAAGTGCCTTATTGCAGGTCAACTTGCCAAGGGACATGTAACTCCAGTAATCTGATTACAGAATATATTCGAGGAATTTTGGCTGATTCGAGGCGTCGTAAAATGTTTTTTTAATTATTTTTTTAAACGCCATTTTGCCTCGTTTAGTAGTCAAAGCTCATGTTTAAGTCTCTTGTCCACACACAGACTCATACTTTGGTCTTTAAAAACGCAGACTTTTACAAACGCTGGCCAAAGTGTAGAGATCCAAAACTCTCCACTCAGCATATGCGTGTACATGGCACGGCACGCAGACTTGTGATGACGCCACTTAGTGTATGCGTGTGATGACGTCAGTGTATGCGTGTACGCGGCACACACGCAGACTTGTGATGACGTCACTTAATGTATGCGTGTGATGACGTCACTTAGTGTGTGCGTGTACACGGCACACACGCAGACTTGTGATGACGTCACTTAGTGTATGCGTGTGATGACGTCACTTAGTGTATGCGTGTACACGGCACACACGCATGCTTGTGATGACGTCACTTAGTGTATGCGTGTACACGGCACACACGCAGACTTGTGATGACGTCACTTAGTGTATGCGTGTGATGACGTCACTTAGTGTGTGCGTGTACACGGCACACACGCAGACTTGTGATGACGTCACTTAGTGTATGCGTGTGATGACGTCACTTAGTGTATGCGTGTACACGGCACACACGCAGACTTGTGATGACGTCACTTAGTGTATGCGTGTACACGGCACACACGCAGACTTGTGATGATGTCACATAGTGTATGCGTGTACGCGGCACACACGCAGACTTGTGATGACGTCATGGTTGTACGCTGTCATTTCCAAGCTCAGCCAAAATGATTCCCGGGCGTGGCGCCGCTGCTGCCCACTGCTCCCCAAGGGGATGAGACAAATGCAGAGGACAAATTTCACCACATCTAGTGTGTGTGTGACAATCATTGGTACTTTAATCTTTAAACAACACTGCTGCTTTTAAACACATTACTTGACTTACTGTATGTTTGAACGTAAACATGCTGCTATTTTCACTCAACATGAATAAAAAGACACATCAAAAAGGGCTTTGCGACACTCCCGCCGGTGCTAATGACACTCAGCTGTTTTGTATGACGGTTGTGGAACCTTCAACTTATAAGACAACTTTGACAGGCAAGACTTTTTGCTCTGTGTCATAAGAAAGATGCAACATTATCTTATGTTTTTAGTCCTTGTTTAACCACAAATCTTGAAGTTAATTTACATGTCTTGCTTCCATGAGTCGGGCGCGACTGTGCTCGCGCGTAAAAAGCAACTAAAAAAATAGCGTCCTCCTTGTAGTGTGTACTGATGTTAAAGACAATATAACTTCATTACACATGTACTATGTATTCATTGTAGTGTGTACTGATGTTAAAGACAATATAACTTCATTACACATGTACTATGTATTCATTGTAGTGTGTACTGATGTTAAAGACAATACACACTTCATTACACATGTACTATATCACTATATCCATGATTAAATGCTTTATAATTCCATGCAATTCCATTCAATCCACATGCACATTCACTGTACAAACATACATATACATGTACATATACATTCACTGTACAAACATACATGTACAAATACATTCACTGTACAAACATGCATATACATGTACATGTACATATACATTCACTGTACAAACATACATATACACATACTGTACATATACATTCACTGTACAAGCATACATATACACATACATGTACATATACATTCACTGTACAAACATACATATACACATACTGTACATATACATTCACTGTACAAACATACATATACATGTACATGTACATATACATTCACTGTACAAACATACATATACATGTACATGTACATATACATTCACTGTACAAACATACATATACACATACTGTACATATACATTCACTGTACAAACATACATATACACATACATGTACATATACATTCACTGTACAAACATACATATACACATACTGTACATATACATTCACTGTACAAACATACATATACACATACTGTACATATACATTCACTGTACAAGCATACATATACACATACATGTACATATACATTCACTGTACAAACATACATATACACATACTGTACATATACATTCACTGTACAAACATACATATACATGTACATATACATTCACTGTACAAACATACATATACATGTACATGTACATATACATTCACTGTACAAACATACATATACATGTACATGTACATATACATTCACTGTACAAACATACATATACACATACTGTACATATACATTCACTGTACAAACATACATATACACATACATGTACATATACATTCACTGTACAAACATACATATACATGTACATATACATTCACTGTACAAACATACATATACACATACATGTACATATACATTCACTGTACAAACATACATATACACATACATGTACATATACATTCACTGTACAAACATACATATACACATACTGTACATATACATTCACTGTACAAACATACATATACATGTACATATACATTCACTGTACAAACATACATATACATGTACATGTACATATACATTCACTGTACAAACATACATATACACATACTGTACATATACATTCACTGTACAAACATACATATACACATACATGTACATATACATTCACTGTACAAACATACATATACACATACTGTACATATACATTCACTGTACAAACATACATATACACATACTGTACATATACATTCACTGTACAAACATACATATACACATACATGTACATATACATTCACTGTACAAACATACACATACTGTACATATACATTCACTGTACAAACATACATATACACATACTGTACATATACATTCACTGTACAAACATACATATACACATACTGTACATATACATTCACTGTACAAACATACATATACACATACTGTACATATACAAGTACATATACATACATACACTCATGCACATAATCAGGTTTCATCAAACATATTAACGTTGTTGCCCTAGGGTAAACTGGGTAACACATGGCACTCTGACAAAGCTTAACCTATTGTTACTATAACAATCTACAAGGTTAATATAGCTGGCTTCTCTTTCTTCCCCTCCATTTTTTATTGTTGATAATAAAGGTCAATTATTGGTATTGTTCATTATCAATAGCACTATTTCTATTGGTATTTGTGTTGCTCCATTTGTAGTGTAATAATGCTCATTGTCATTTCTGTATTATTATTTATTTCGCTAACTGCTTCATTGCTATCACTTTTACCATCATTTTTGTACACATCCTATTTGCTAATGTTGTTCTATTGTTGTTGTTGTTATTGTTGTTTGCTGTTGTTGTTTTTGTCTCTCTGTCTAATCCCCCTCTTGTCCCCACAATTCCCCCTCTGTCTTCCTTTTTTTCTCCTATCCCCTCCTGCTCCGGCCCGGCTGCACCTAATGATAATATAAATACATTAAATAAGTCAAATACAAATAAGGCAACAAGAGAAGTATCCTACACTTCTCTTGTGTAAAGTCAATGTGAACAGCCGATATGATCATCTACATCTACTATATGATCATCTACATCTACTATATGATCATCTACATCTGCTATATGATCATCTACATCTACTATATGATCATCTACATCTACTATATGATCATCTACATCTACTATATGATCATCTACATCTACTATATGATCATCTACATCTACTATATGATCATCTACATCTACTATATGATCATCTACATCTACTATATGATCATCTACATCTACTATATGATCATCTACATCTACTATATGATCATCTACATCAACTATATGATCATCTACATCAACTATATGATCATCTACATCTACTATATGATCATCTACATCTACTATATGATCATCTACATCAACTATATGATCATCTACATCTACTATATGATCATCTACATCTGCTATATGATCATCTACATCTACTATATGATCATCTACATCTACTATATGATCATCTACATCTACTATATGATCATCTACATCTACTATATGATCATCTACATCTACTATATGATCATCTACATCTACTATATGATCATCTACATCTACTATATGATCATCTACATCTACTATATGATCATCTACATCTACTATATGATCATCTACATCTACTATATGATCATCTACATCTACTATATGATCATCTACATCTACTATATGATCATCTACATCTACTATATGATCATCTACATCTACTATATGATTTGCCTGAGAAGCTGGATAGGACAAAAAATAAAAAATAATACACAAGTAATGTAAAAAAAACCAACCTTGTTTACTTTTTGATATCAAAATAAAACACAAAGCAGTTTGGATAATGAAGATGACGTCTAATAAACAAGATTTGTTCTTCTCTTGGTTCAGTGCAACAGTTTGGCCAACAAAAATAAAGAGGAGTGACACCTCTCACATCGAATACACAATCTTCGCAGCCTGCGTTCAATTTGATGAGATGACAAAACATTTGAGCTAGTATTGATGTTATTTGAACACTGATACAGTTAAATAAAGGAGTGAACATCCCAGTAAACAAAGTAAAGACTTTATAAACAAGTTGTGACAACGTTCACGACACATCACCTGCTGCATGTTTCCTCATCTCATTAACTCTCACAACAGCTGATGGACGCTGTATTGAGAAAATAAAAGCAACATCAAATAGTTTTCTGTATACTTTTAGTGTGGGGGCAATATTGTCCACACCTGTCTCCATCTAAACACAACAGTGTCTCTTACACGCACGGCGGGAAGCGAGGGAAAATGAGGTTAAACCAAGCGCTTGGCTCTGTTTACTCCGAGGGGAAATCTCCGCAGCAAAGTCTGTGTAGTTAGTCCGCCATGATTATCAAGCCAAACGACGCGAGCGTGTGCGCCTGACTTCCTGTTGCTTAAAATGCATTAATATATGACGGTTTTTCTGTAATTAAAAATTAGACCTATTACTAGCCATCGGGAATTTTATCGCAAATTATGTTTGTACTGTTTATTGTTACATCCTTAGTCCATTAAGTGAAAAGTCAAGGTCTGTCACGGCATGTTCTTGCCATAGATGTTGGTCAATTTATGTCACCAGCTGCTGGGGTTGAAGCCATAATTGTGTTCCACGGATCAATAACATGCATCTTTGGCAGATTCATGGTGGACTGTGATATCGTGGGATGCTGCTGGATTGAACTTCCTAAAAGCAAGTACAGAGTCCGAGAGGAGAGGAGTCCAGGAGACACAGAGCCTTATGGTCCAGGCAAAGTAGGGTTGATTTGACTGGTCTTACTTGAAACTGTGTTGGTAACATCCTCATGGCGCAGGTGTCCCTGTGTCAGTACGAGGTGGACGTGGCCTGGACCCACCTGACCAGTCACCCAGCAGAAGGAGACTGGCAGAGGATCGCTCCTCTCCGAGTCCTCAGCTTTGACATCGAATGTGCCGGAAGGAAAGGTCTGCTCAGATGGACTGATATGATTGGTCATTATTAGTAGTCCTGATATTTGGAGCAGATCGTCCAAGTTCTTTCAAGAGCTGAGGATAGATCTTTATTGTCCAACCAGCAAATTCATAGATGAAACATAACAACATTGGTACTAAGATAGAACTAAATAAGTACAAGACTTGAAGTTGTCTTAAACATTATTTGTAGGAATGTTTGATGTTGTCTTTAATTTAGCAGCTTTATGACATGTCTAAGTGGAACATCAACATTTGATTTCAAAATATAAACAATCTCCTGGGGAAACTCTTCTCCTCCATTTTATGGATTTATTGTGTGAACGTTGAAACAAAAACATTCTGGGCTCCTTCACCGAGATTATAGTTGAGACATTTTTCAAGATGGCTGAAATTTTGTGCAGGATGTTACAGAAAGTAGGAGAATGTGTGAGCTGCTGCCTCACCTTCTTTACTTGTATAACAAGTCAAGATATTAACCCACATGAAGGGTTTTGGCCAGATATCTTTTCTGACGTCGTCACGTCCGTCTTCTAGTTACTCCACTGAGTCATGAAAGTGGCCTTTAACGAGCCTTGTCGTGCCACTCCATTGCTGCAGTAGCAAAGTCTTCTAGTTACTCCACTGAGTCATGAAAGTGGCCTTTAACGAGCCTTGTTGTGCCACTCCATTGCTGCAGTAGCAAAGTCTTCTAGTTACTCCACTGAGTCATGAAAGTGGCCTTTAACGAGCCTTGTCGTGCCACTCCATTGCTGCAGTAGCAAAGTCTTGTAGTTACTCCACTGAGTCATGAAAGTGGCCTTTAACGAGCCTTGTTGTGCCACTCCATTGCTGCAGTAGCAAAGTCTTGTAGTTACTCCACTGAGTCATGAAATTGGCCTTTAACGAGCCTTGTCGTGCCACTCCATTGCTGCAGTAGCAAAGTCTTCTAGTTACTCCACTGAGTCATGAATGTGGCCTTTGATGAGCCTTGTCATGCCACTCCATTGCTGCAGTAGCAAAGTCTTCTAGTTACTCCACTGAGTCATGAAAGTGGCCTTTGACGAGCCTTGTCGTGCCACTCCATTGCTGCAGTAGCAAAGTCTTGTAGTTACTCCACTGAGTCATGAAATTGGCCTTTAACGAGCCTTGTCGTGCCACTCCATTGCTGCAGTAGCAAAGTCTTCTAGTTACTCCACTGAGTCATGAAAGTGGCCTTTGACGAGCCTTGTCGTGCCACTCCATTGCTGCAGTAGCAAAGTCTTGTAGTTACTCCACTGAGTCATGAAAGTGGCCTTTAACGAGCCTTGTCGTGCCACTCCGTTGCTGCAGTAGCAAAGTCTTGTAGTTACTCCACTGAGTCATGAAATTGGCCTTTAACGAGCCTTGTCGTGCCACTCCATTGCTGCAGTAGCAAAGTCTTCTAGTTACTCCACTGAGTCATGAATGTGGCCTTTGATGAGCCTTGTCGTGCCACTCCATTGCTGCAGTAGCAAAGTCTTCTAGTTACTCCACTGAGTCATGAATGTGGCCTTTGACGAGCCTTGTCGTGCCACTCCATTGCTGCAGTAGCAAAGTCTTGTAGTTACTCCACTGAGTCATGAAATTGGCCTTTAACGAGCCTTGTCGTGCCACTCCATTGCTGCAGTAGCAAAGTCTTGTAGTTACTCCACTGAGTCATGAAAGTGGCCTTTGATGAGCCTTGTCGTGCCACTCCATTGCTGCAGTAGCAAAGTCTTCTAGTTACTCCACTGAGTCATGAATGTGGCCTTTGACGAGCCTTGTCGTGCCACTCCATTGCTGCAGTAGCAAAGTCTTGTAGTTACTCCACTGAGTCATGAAATTGGCCTTTAACGAGCCTTGTCGTGCCACTCCATTGCTGCAGTAGCAAAGTCTTGTAGTTACTCCACTGAGTCATGAAAGTGGCCTTTGATGAGCCTTGTCGTGCCACTCCATTGCTGCAGTAGCAAAGTCTTCTAGTTACTCCACTGAGTCATGAAAGTGGCCTTTGACGAGCCTTGTCGTGCCACTCCATTGCTGCAGTAGCAAAGTCTTCTAGTTACTCCACTGAGTCATGAAAGTGGCCTTTGATGAGCCTTGTCGTGCCACTCCATTGCTGCAGTAGCAAAGTCTTGTAGTTACTCCACTGAGTCATGAAAGTGGCCTTTGATGAGCCTTGTCGTGCCACTCCATTGCTGCAGTAGCAAAGTCTTGTAGTTACTCCACTGAGTCATGAAAGTGGCCTTTGACGAGCCTTGTCGTGCCACTCCATTGCTGCAGTAGCAAAGTCTTGTAGTTACTCCACTGAGTCATGAAAGTGGCCTTTGATGAGCCTTGTCGTGCCACTCCATTGCTGCAGTAGCAAAGTCTTCTAGTTACTCCACTGAGTCATGAAAGTGGCCTTTGACGAGCCTTGTCGTGCCACTCCATTGCTGCAGTAGCAAAGTCTTCTAGTTACTCCACTGAGTCATGAAAGTGGCCTTTGATGAGCCTTGTCGTGCCACTCCATTGCTGCAGTAGCAAAGTCTTCTAGTTACTCCACTGAGTCATGAAAGTGGCCTTTGATGAGCCTTGTCGTGCCACTCCATTGCTGCAGTAGCAAAGTCTTGTAGTTACTCCACTGAGTCATGAAAGTGGCCTTTGACGAGCCTTGTCGTGCCACTCCATTGCTGCAGTAGCAAAGTCTTGTAGTTACTCCACTGAGTCATGAAAGTGGCCTTTGACGAGCCTTGTCGTGCCACTCCATTGCTGCAGTAGCAAAGTCTTCTAGTTACTCCACTGAGTCATGAAAGTGGCCTTTGATGAGCCTTGTCGTGCCACTCCATTGCTGCAGTAGCAAAGTCTTGTAGTTACTCCACTGAGTCATGAAAGTGGCCTTTGACGAGCCTTGTCGTGCCACTCCATTCCTGCAGTAGCAAAGACGCTAGGAGACAAACACTAAAACTGGAATGCACGTTTTCACAAGTTCATGTCAGTGGAAGAGAGAGGGGGGCAGACTGGGGAAGAATTCTCACAAGAATTCCAATAAATTCCCTGTCAGATATGAAAACTTATTTGGGAGAATTATTAACAATGAGTGACTTTTATTCTGAAATGAATTCATATAAAAGTAAGTTCTCATGCAGGACAGTGTTTATTAGTTGACTAATGATGAAACACTAAATATTAGTCCATTATGTGTATATATTGTGTAGTTCTGTTGTGCTTTAAAGTTCCATACCAGTATGATGCCAAGAAAAAACTCACTTTTCCATTGTTTTCATTTTAGGGATCTTTCCGGAAGCCGACAAGGATCCGGTGATCCAGATCGCGTCCATGGTGCAGCGTCAGGGTGAGACGGAGCCCTTCATCCGTACGGTTTTCACACTCCAGTCCTGCGCCAGCATTGTGGGCTCCCAGATCTTGTGCTTTACTCAGGAGAAGCAGCTTCTGCAGGTAGGGAATACTTTCACTTTGTTGTGACTAATCTGTGAGCAGACAAATGTTTGATGCATGATTATGTCACTTTGTTGTGACTAATCTGCTGGGTGTGAGCAGAGCTGGGCTGAGTTCCTCAGGACGGTGGACGCTGACATCATCACGGGGTACAACATCCAGAACTTTGACTTTCCCTACCTGCTCAACAGGGCGGCGGCTTTAAAGGTTAGTGTTGCACAGTCGCTCATGGCCGCCTGCTCCTGATGTTTGATTTGTGCACAGTCGGTCATGGCCGCCTACTCCTGATGTTTGATTTGTGCACAGTCGCTCATGGCCGCCTGCTCCTGATGTTTGATTTGTGCACAGTCGCTCATGGCCGCCTACTCCTGATGTTTGATTTGTGCACAGGCGGTCATGGCCGCCTGCTCCTGATGTTTGATTTGTGCACAGTCGCTCATGGCCGCCTACTCCTGATGTTTGATTTGTGCACAGGCGGTCATGGCCGCCTGCTCCTGATGTTTGATTTGTGCACAGGCGGTCATGGCCGCCTGCTCCTGATGTTTGATTTGTGCACAGTCGCTCATGGCCGCCTGCTCCTGATGTTTGATTTGTGCACAGTCGCTCATGGCCGCCTGCTCCTGATGTTTGATTTGTGCACAGTCGCTCATGGCCGCCTGCTCCTGATGTTTGATTTGTGCACAGGCGGTCATGGCCGCCTGCTCCTGATGTTTGATTTGTGCACAGTCGCTCATGGCCGCCTGCTCCTGATGTTTGATTTGTGCACAGTCGCTCATGGCCGCCTGCTCCTGATGTTTGATTTGTGCACAGTCGCTCATGGCCGCCTACTCCTGATGTTTGATTTGTGCACAGTCGGTCATGGCCGCCTGCTCCTGATGTTTGATTTGTGCACAGTCGGTCATGGCCGCCTGCTCCTGATGTTTGATTTGTGCACAGTCGCTCATGGCCGCCTGCTCCTGATGTTTGACTTGTGCACAGTCGGTCATGGCCGCCTGCTCCTGATGTTTGATTTGTGCACAGTCGCTCATGGCCGCCTACTCCTGATGTTTGATTTGTGCACAGGCGGTCATGGCCGCCTGCTCCTGATGTTTGATTTGTGCACAGTCGCTCATGGCCGCCTGCTCCTGATGTTTGATTTGTGCACAGTCGCTCATGGCCGCCTGCTCCTGATGTTTGATTTGTGCACAGTCGCTCATGGCCGCCTACTCCTGATGTTTGATTTGTGCACAGTCGGTCATGGCCGCCTGCTCCTGATGTTTGATTTGTGCACAGTCGGTCATGGCCGCCTGCTCCTGATGTTTGACTTGTGCACAGTCGCTCATGGCCGCCTACTCCTGATGTTTGATTTGTGCACAGGCGGTCATGGCCGCCTGCTCCTGATGTTTGATTTGTGCACAGTCGCTCATGGCCGCCTGCTCCTGATGTTTGATTTGTGCACAGTCGCTCATGGCCGCCTACTCCTGATGTTTGATTTGTGCACAGTCGGTCATGGCCGCCTGCTCCTGATGTTTGATTTGTGCACAGTCGCTCATGGCCGCCTGCTCCTGATGTTTGATTTGTGCACAGTCGCTCATGGCCGCCTACTCCTGATGTTTGATTTGTGCACAGTCGGTCATGGCCGCCTGCTCCTGATGTTTGATTTGTGCACAGTCGGTCATGGCCGCCTGCTCCTGATGTTTGATTTGTGCACAGTCGCTCATGGCCGCCTGCTCCTGATGTTTGACTTGTGCACAGTCGCTCATGGCCGCCTGCTCCTGATGTTTGATTTGTGCACAGTCGCTCATGGCCGCCTGCTCCTGATGTTTGATTTGTGCACAGTCGCTCATGGCCGCCTGCTCCTGATGTTTGATTTGTGCACAGTCGCTCATGGCCGCCTGCTCCTGATGTTTGATTTGTGCACAGTCGGTCATGGCCGCCTACTCCTGATGTTTGACTTGTGCACAGTCGCTCATGGCCGCCTACTCCTGATGTTTGATTTGTGCACAGTCGGTCATGGCCGCCTGCTCCTGATGTTTGATTTGTGCACAGTCGCTCATGGCCGCCTGCTCCTGATGTTTGATTTGTGCACAGTCGCTCATGGCCGCCTGCTCCTGATGTTTGACTTGTGCACAGTCGCTCATGGCCGCCTGCTCCTGATGTTTGATTTGTGCACAGTCGCTCATGGCCGCCTGCTCCTGATGTTTGATTTGTGCACAGTCGCTCATGGCCGCCTGCTCCTGATGTTTGATTTGTGCACAGTCGCTCATGGCCGCCTGCTCCTGATGTTTGATTTGTGCACAGTCGGTCATGGCCGCCTACTCCTGATGTTTGACTTGTGCACAGTCGCTCATGGCCGCCTACTCCTGATGTTTGATTTGTGCACAGTCGGTCATGGCCGCCTGCTCCTGATGTTTGATTTGTGCACAGTCGCTCATGGCCGCCTACTCCTGATGTTTGATTTGTGCACAGTCGGTCATGGCCGCCTGCTCCTGATGTTTGATTTGTGCACAGTCGCTCATGGCCGCCTACTCCTGATGTTTGATTTGTGCACAGTCGGTCATGGCCGCCTGCTCCTGATGTTTGATTTGTGCACAGTCGGTCATGGCCGCCTGCTCCTGATGTTTGATTTGTGCACAGTCGCTCATGGCCGCCTGCTCCTGATGTTTGACTTGTGCACAGTCGCTCATGGCCGCCTGCTCCTGATGTTTGATTTGTGCACAGTCGCTCATGGCCGCCTGCTCCTGATGTTTGACTTGTGCACAGTCGCTCATGGCCGCCTACTCCTGATGTTTGATTTGTGCACAGGCGGTCATGGCCGCCTGCTCCTGATGTTTGATTTGTGCACAGTCGCTCATGGCCGCCTGCTCCTGATGTTTGACTTGTGCACAGTCGCTCATGGCCGCCTACTCCTGATGTTTGATTTGTGCACAGTCGCTCATGGCCGCCTACTCCTGATGTTTGATTTGTGCACAGTCGCTCATGGCCGCCTGCTCCTGATGTTTGATTTGTGCACAGTCGCTCATGGCCGCCTGCTCCTGATGTTTGACTTGTGCACAGTCGCTCATGGCCGCCTGCTCCTGATGTTTGATTTGTGCACAGTCGCTCATGGCCGCCTGCTCCTGATGTTTGATTTGTGCACAGTCGCTCATGGCCGCCTGCTCCTGATGTTTGATTTGTGCACAGTCGCTCATGGCCGCCTGCTCCTGATGTTTGATTTGTGCACAGTCGGTCATGGCCGCCTACTCCTGATGTTTGACTTGTGCACAGTCGCTCATGGCCGCCTACTCCTGATGTTTGATTTGTGCACAGTCGGTCATGGCCGCCTGCTCCTGATGTTTGATTTGTGCACAGTCGCTCATGGCCGCCTACTCCTGATGTTTGATTTGTGCACAGGCGGTCATGGCCGCCTGCTCCTGATGTTTGATTTGTGCACAGTCGCTCATGGCCGCCTGCTCCTGATGTTTGACTTGTGCACAGTCGCTCATGGCCGCCTACTCCTGATGTTTGATTTGTGCACAGGCGGTCATGGCCGCCTGCTCCTGATGTTTGATTTGTGCACAGTCGCTCATGGCCGCCTGCTCCTGATGTTTGACTTGTGCACAGTCGCTCATGGCCGCCTACTCCTGATGTTTGATTTGTGCACAGTCGCTCATGGCCGCCTACTCCTGATGTTTGATTTGTGCACAGGCGGTCATGGCCGCCTGCTCCTGATGTTTGATTTGTGCACAGTCGCTCATGGCCGCCTGCTCCTGATGTTTGATTTGTGCACAGTCGCTCATGGCCGCCTGCTCCTGATGTTTGATTTGTGCACAGTCGCTCATGGCCGCCTGCTCCTGATGTTTGATTTGTGCACAGTCGCTCATGGCCGCCTGCTCCTGATGTTTGATTTGTGCACAGGCGGTCATGGCCGCCTGCTCCTGATGTTTGATTTGTGCACAGTCGGTCATGGCCGCCTGCTCCTGATGTTTGATTTGTGCACAGTCGGTCATGGCCGCCTGCTCCTGATGTTTGATTTGTGCACAGTCGGTCATGGCCGCCTGCTCCTGATGTTTGATTTGTGCACAGGCGGTCATGGCCGCCTGCTCCTGATGTTTGATTTGTGCACAGTCGGTCATGGCCGCCTGCTCCTGATGTTTGATTTGTGCACAGTCGCTCATGGCCGCCTGCTCCTGATGTTTGATTTGTGCACAGGCGGTCATGGCCGCCTGCTCCTGATGTTTGATTTGTGCACAGTCGGTCATGGCCGCCTGCTCCTGATGTTTGATTTGTGCACAGGCGGTCATGGCCGCCTGCTCCTGATGTTTGATTTGTGCACAGTCGGTCATGGCCGCCTGCTCCTGATGTTTGATTTGTGCACAGTCGCTCATGGCCGCCTGCTCCTGATGTTTGATTTGTGCACAGTCGCTCATGGCCGCCTGCTCCTGATGTTTGATTTGTGCACAGTCGGTCATGGCCGCCTGCTCCTGATGTTTGATTTGTGCACAGTCGCTCATGGCCGCCTGCTCCTGATGTTTGATTTGTGCACAGTCGGTCATGGCCGCCTGCTCCTGATGTTTGACTTGTGCACAGTCGGTCATGGCCGCCTGCTCCTGATGTTTGATTTGTGCACAGTCTGTCATGGCCGCCTACTCCTGATGTTTGATTTGTGCACAGTCGGTCATGGCCGCCTGCTCCTGATGTTTGATTTGTGCACAGTCGGTCATGGCCGCCTGCTCCTGATGTTTGACTTGCGTGCAGGTCAACCTGTTCCCGTATTTGGGCAGAGTGAGAGGGATCAAGTCGGTGTTGCGAGACCTCAACTTCCAGAGCAAGCAGATGGGCCGCAGAGAGAACAAGGTCATCAACATGGAAGGTCGCGTTCAGTTTGACTTGCTGCAGGTCAGCAACTTTGGACATTTACCTGTCAGTACCTAGTCTGAATTAGCTCATTTACCCGCCAGTACCTAGTCTGAATAAGTCATTTACCCGCCAGTACCTAGTCTGAATTAGCCCATTTACCCGCCAGTACCTAGTCTGAATTAGCTCATTTACCTGTCAGTACCTAGTCTGAATTAGCCCATTTACCCGCCAGTACCTAGTCTGAATTAGCTCATTTACCCGCCAGTACCTAGTCTGAATTAGCTCATTTACCTGTCAGTACCTAGTCTGAATTAGCTCATTTACCTGTCAGTACCTAGTCTGAATTAGCCCATTTACCCGCCAGTACCTAGTCTGAATTAGCTCATTTACCCGCCAGTACCTAGTCTGAATTAGCTCATTTACCTGTCAGTACCTAGTCTGAATTAGCTCATTTACCTGTCAGTACCTAGTCTGAATTAGCTCATTTACCTGTCAGTACCTAGTCTGAATTAGCCCATTTACCCGCCAGTACCTAGTCTGAATTAGCTCATTTACCTGTCAGTACCTAGTCTGAATCAGCCCATTTACCCGCCAGTACCTAATCTGAATTAGCTCATTTACCCGCCAGTACCTAGTCTGAATTAGCTCATTTACCTGTCAGTACCTAGTCTGAATTAGCTCATTTACCTGTCAGTACCTAGTCTGAATTAGCTCATTTACCCGCCAGTACCTAGTCTGAATTAGTCATTTACCCGCCAGTACCTAGTCTGAATTAGCCCATTTACCCGCCAGTACCTAGTCTGAATTAGCCCATTTACCCGCCAGTACCTAGTCTGAATTAGCTCATTTACCCGTCAGTACCTAGTCTGAATTAGCTCATTTACCCGTCAGTACCTAGTCTGAATTAGCTCATTTACCCGTCAGTACCTAGTCTGAATTAGCTCATTTACCCGCCAGTATCTAGTCTGGATTAGCTCATTTACCTGTCAGTACCTAGTCTGAATTAGCTCATATACCCGTCAGTACCTAGTCTGAATTACCTCATTTACCCGTCAGTACCTAGTCTGAATTAGCTCATTTACCTGTCAGTACCTAGTCTGAATTAGCTCATTTACCCTTCAGTACCTAGTCTGAATTAGCTCATTTACCCGTCAGTACCTAGTCTGAATTAGCTCATTTACCCGTCAGTACCTAGTCTGAATTAGCTCATTTACCCTTCAGTACCTAGTCTGAATTAGCTCATTTACCCATCAGTACCTAGTCTGAATTAGCTCATTTACCCGTCAGTACCTAGTCTGAATTAGCCCATTTACCCGCCAGTACCTAGTCTGAATTAGCTCATTTACCCGCCAGTACCTAGTCTGAATTAGCTCATTTACCTGCCAGTACCTAGTCTGAATTAGCTCATTTACCCGCCAGTACCTAGTCTGAATTAGCTCATTTACCCGCCAGTACCTAGTCTGAATTAGCTCATTTACCCGCCAGTACCTAGTCTGAATGAGCTCATTTACCCATCAGTACCTAGTCTGAATTAGCTCATTTACCCGTCAGTACCTAGTCTGAATTAGCTCATTTACCCATCAGTACCTAGCCTGAATTAGCTCATTTACCCGCCAGTACCTAGTCTGAATTAGCTCATTTACCCATCAGTACCTAGTCTGAATTAGCTCATTTACCCATCAGTACCTAGTCTGAATTAGTGCAGGACAGTCGTTTATGGAGGAATTCTCACTGAAAATATCTTTGGAAAAAACGATTAATGCAAATGTTTATGCTAGCATTTTACTTGGCAGCATCTTAGAATTACGCAAACTTTTGCTATGTCATCATGCTAACAGTAACATGCTAACATTTTATGCTAAAATTGTATTTGTATGAACCTTAAAATCATGGCTTTCAATACTTGGTGGCATCTTGGAATTACACTAACTTTTGCTGTCTTCATGCTAACGGTAACATGCTAATATTTTATGCTAGCATTTTTGCCAATTGTATTTGTAAGAATCTTAAAATCGGGGCTTTGAATACTTGGCGGCATCTTAGAATTACGCAACTTTTGCTATGTCATCATGCTATCTGTCACACGCTAACATTTTATCTTAGCATTTTTACCAATTATATTTGTATGAACCTTAAAATCATAGCTTTCAATACTTGGCGGCATCTTAGAATTACGCTAACTTTTGCTATGTCATCATGCTAACATTTTTTATCCAGCATTTTAGCTATTTTTTTGTTTTAACCTAAAAATCATTGATTGATTTGATCGATTGATTGATCATCTTCAAAGCACGCTAACTTTTCCATATGTTAACATTAGCATGCTAACATTTGAGCTCATTTTAATAATTTAAAGCTAAAACTTGTGGATGTTGATACTTTTTGCATGGTGCAAGCAAATTCCCCAGCTTGTGACGGTGAAAGAGCGAGGGAGGGAGAAAAGAGCAAGTTTGGGATGCTACCTTTTGTTTGTCACAACAAATCCAGGAAGTCTATTTGGAGCTTCTGCTTCTACGTGTTTGAAATTGTCCTTCACAGTGGACAATGCATGTGTGCCCTGATCCTTCTATTATTTTCAAGACATGTGCGTCTATCCCCCAGGTTCTGCTCCGGGACTACAAACTGCGCTCGTACACCTTGAATGCTGTGAGCTTCCACTTCCTGCAAGAACAGAAAGAGGATGTGCAGCACTCCATCATCACTGATCTGCAGGTACTGGAAAACATCTGGCAACGTCTCCAAGCTTTCCAGCTCACCAAGTTCCCCACGCCTGGCAGAACGGCAACGAGCAGACGCGCCGCCGTCTGGCCGTGTACTGCCTGAAAGACGCCTACCTGCCCCTGCGGCTGCTGCAGAAGCTGATGTGTGTCATCAACTACATGGAGATGGCCAGAGTCACAGGTGTGCCGCTCACCTACCTGCTGTCCAGAGGGCAGCAGATCAAGGTGGTCTCCCAGCTGCTGCGACAGGTGACGGGGGGAAGGCACAGGGACGTGGTCCTCACATCAGCACTTGTACAACAAAGTGTGTGTTGTGTTCACCTGTAGGCCGCCAAACAGGACCTGGTGATGCCGGTTGTCAAGTCTCAGGGCGGAGAAGATTACACCGGAGCTACGGTCATTGAGCCAGAGAAAGGGTGCGTGCGTGTGTTCTTGTATTTCTACCCTTCTTGAAGCATGAAGAAGGAAAAGTATCTTCCATATGAGGAGGTGTGAACAAGTTTAGGACATAAATCATGGTCCCAATAACCTTGCATCTAATAGACAATGTCTCATTAGCACCCCTGCTGGTGACATCTATCTAAAAGAGGGTGGTCCCAAAAAGGAGGGATTTTTCATGTTGACTGTGTGTGCTCTCCCTCTGGTCAACATATGAAATAACAAGTGTGTGTAAAAAACTGAAATGTGCCCCCTTTGGCCAAAATGTATTTAAAAAAATACATATGTGTATATTTAGACATACTGTAATAACTTGAAGTAAATAATGACGATTACAAACCAATTACAAACAAAAAAAATTAAAATGAGCTAAAAGCAGTCTTTCTCACAATGTGTCAACTTTTCTCTTATAAAATTGGGAACAATTTCTCATATTCTTTCTGTCTCTGTAATATTGCAATATTTTCTCGTAAAATTATTACTTTTTTATGTAAATGTATTACTTTTTAATGCAAAATGGTGACATTTTGTCATTTAAAATTCTGACTTTTATCACGATATTGCCCATTTTTCTGTTGTTGTAAAACAGTGACATTTTTTAGTAAAATTATGACTTTTGTCATCGTTTTGCTAAGTAAAATTTCCGATTATTGTAATGTTGCCAAAATTTTAAAGTTTTCTTAAAATTGCCAACATTTTTAGCTTTTGTAAATTTGCGACTGTTGATTAAAATTCCAACCTTTATTATATCGCACAAATATTCAGTTTTTCTTGTAAAATTTTGACTTGCGTTGAGTAAAATTACGACTTTCATTCAGTAGGCATTTTTCGGCGGCCTCAAAAGGTAACAAATACGTGTGTGTGTGTTTATGTGTGTGTCTGTCTGTCTGTCTTTTTCACTTGTAGCACAAATTGAGTAGCAATATGAAATGTCTTAAATATCTCCATTTCATGATGAACACTCAAACAAGGTACACATGTACATACATATAGACACAATGCCATCATAAATCCTACTGTAACACTCAATTAAACACAGAACATCCCCTAAAGTGTGCTAGCACTGTCGCTAACACACGTGTAGGGCTGGGTCATATGGACCAAAATGTATATCCTGATATAGTTTGACCCATAAACTAACCCATACATGGAAATGTGTAACTAAATATCTCCACCATGACTTTATTTTATATTTTATGGACTGATGTGCATCACAAATACACAAAAACAGGTAGTAACAAGTAGGGTTGCAAAGGGGTGGAAAGTTTCTGGTTAATTTCCAGAAATTTTCCGGAAATTTACCACAGGAAGTTAAGTTTGGGAAGTTTGGAAGTATTGACCATTTTTTGATTATTCAAAGTTGGACACGGTCCATGGGAATGAATGGGGAATTCAATAATGATATATTATTGGGCACTTGTCTATATGCTGCTGCATCTTTGTGGCATACCTGACGTAGCTCTTTGCACACTATTTGCAAATGTACACAGCCTTTCCACCTACATTGGTTGGGGTGAAATTATTCTGTTTGTATTTATTTATTCTTGTAAAACACTAATGCAATGCCACACAGATATAGTCGGCTAAACAATTGGAGTAGTCTTTAAAAATATGTTACTGATGGACAAATGAATAGAAATAGGCTAGATGAATAAATGAACATGCTAAATGAAACTATAAGCTACATTCTTGTATGACAACAGAATGGCTAGCAGAACAGAAGGCAGAGGAAACTACACCTTTTGATTTACTATTTGCTACTTGAACTTTACACATCACAAAAAAGGTAAATTCGGATCATTAACGTTGTTAGCATAAATGAATGGGATTTAACATAGAGAAGATTAGCATCACGGCTAACGGAGAATTATTTTGGGTTCATTATGAGCCTGTGGTGGTACATAAACCTAGCTAGCTAGAGATATTGGCCCCAAAATCATTGAACAAGTACAGGAACAGCTAGCTAGCTTGAGTGTAAGTCTGCTGGGGTAGTCTACAGTAACAAGCAATTACACCTCTATTACACTTAAATACCATAGATGAAATATATTTACCCCATCAACACTTACCTGACTGGATGAAGTCAAATACTAGTGTGGCCTCAATAGCCCCGCTGTAGTGTGTAGCATGCTGGCAATTATCTGTGCATGTGATGGAGGAATGCACAGTCAAGGGTTGAAATTCTACTGAATTTGCATTAAATCAGGTTGTTTTAGCTAATAATCATGCTGCAAGATCTAGCATGTTACATTCAATGTTTATTCCCATTAATTTTCCATTAATTCCTGTTAATTCTCGTTAATTCCCATATATTCCCGTTAATTCCTATGGAAAGTTTCCAACTTTGAATATTCCTGGAATTTTGCAACTTTACTAACAAGTAAGAAAAGTAGGGTTTGTATAATAGGATCCCAACTTAAAAGGTGTTTTGAGGTAAGAGAAAGCCTTCTTTTACTTGACATAAAAAAGCAATCTTTGTACTTTGACTTTGAACGGCTTCTTTTAAAGTGGATCATATTAGTACAATGTTTATTCATTCCATACATCCATTTTCTACGGCTTGTCCCTCCCGGGGTCGCAGTGGGTGCTGGAGCCTATCCCATATTCATTCCATCATTTAATTCCACTTACTGATATACTAAAGGTGTTAAGTGTTGTACGTGCATACAAATGTTTTAAATGACATTTTCCTCTAAGGTTATATTTGTCCTCTTTAGTTGAGAAGAATTGTTGTACATTCTTGTAGTTTGCATCATGTTACATGTTTGCAAATGCACCAAGTCATTGAATTCCAATAGTTTTGATTTAATAAATACAATGTTTATGTTCTCTATATCCAACATGATGTATTATAACAGTTAGTGAATACGTTTACTTTTGTAGTTATTTCCCATATTTCTACACAATAAGTCAGATATGAACACTAGTGAGCAGTAGACAATATGAAGTCATTTTTGGTCTAGAACATATTTTGCTTTATGCATTATTGAAATATTTTTTGCTACTTTATGTTGGATATTTTTTACATGAGGTTTCCAGTGTATTTTGTCATCTATTATTACTCTTTCAAATGTGATTTAATTCACTCTTTCAATGTCTACTCCTTCTATTTGTATTTGTTGAACTTTCTCTTCTTTGATTGATTGAAATTAGATTGAAACTTGTATTAGTAGGTTGCACAGTACAGTACATATTCCGTACAATTGACCACTAAATGGTAACACCCCAATAAGTTTTTCAACTTGTTTAGGTCGGGGTCCACGTTAATCAATTCATGGTAGATGAATGATATTCTGTTACAGAATATCATTATTTTAGTTTCACTGAGATAGTCTGATGTTTGTTGGAAAGCTGACTTTGTGCTTCAGTCAAGCAAAGTAGTAAGGAGCCACTTCACCTTCTCAGTAACGGCAACAACGGTGGGAAGAGTAATTAGATTGCTCCTGACTGAGAACATTTTATTACCAACATTGAAACAAATAAGTATTCATTTCCCCTCCGTCTGCCAGCTATTACAGCGTTCCCATCGCCACCCTGGATTTCTCCTCCCTGTACCCGTCCATCATGATGGCCCACAACCTGTGCTACACCACCTTGCTGCAGAAAGGGTCGGCAGATAAACTGGGGTGAGTTTAACCAACCACCTTTCAACTCCTGGAATAGTATCTAACATGGCGGCCTGTTCAGGTTGTCCCCAAAGGACTTCATCAAGACCCCCACCGGGGACCTGTTTGTGAAGAGTTCTGTGAGGAAAGGCCTCCTGCCTGAGATCCTGGAGAACCTGCTGTCAGCCAGGAAGAGGTAGGGATAACCAGTGGAGAAGGCGTTTGGCCGGAATGTGGCATCAGGACCCACCCGGCCCCGTCTGTCCACAGGGCCAAGTCGGAGCTGAAGAAGGAAACGGACCCTTTCAAGAAGCAGGTGCTGGACGGCCGACAGCTGGCCCTCAAGATCAGCGCAAACTCCGTCTACGGCTTCACGGGGGCTCAGGTGGGCAAGCTGCCCTGCCTGGAGATCTCTCAGGTGAGTTTGAGGGACCTGACACCTTCTGAAAAGAGGATGATTTCAAACATCAGCCAATATGATGACTGGCAATTTGCTAACACCTGGCGTGCCAAAGTCCTTATAAGACTCATGACGTCTCGCAGGCTGCAGTTTGGACACCCTGATATAGATAGATAGTACTTTATTGATATAGACCATTGTATGATGTTGACTATATATAGTAGTGATCTGCAGTGGGACTCATGCATTAAATGTGATATAGACCATTGTATGATGTTGACTATATATAGTAACAATCTGCAGTGGGACTCATGCATTAAATGTGATATAGACCATTGTATGATGTTGACTATATATAGTAACAATCTGCAGTGGGACTCATGCATTAAATGTGATATAGACCATTGTATGATGTTGACTATATATAGTAACAATCTGCAGTGGGACTCATGCATTAAATGTGATATAGACCATTGTATGATGTTGACTATATATAGTAACAATCTGCAGTGGGACTCATGCATTAAATGTGATATAGACCATTGTATGATGTTGACTATATATAGTAACAATCTGCAGTGGGACTCATGCATTAAATGTGATATAGACCATTGTATGATGTTGACTATATATAGTAACAATCTGCAGTGGGACTCATGCATTGAATGTGATATAGACCATTGTATGATCTTGACTATATATAGTAGTGATCTGCAGTGGGACTAAGGCATTAAATGTATTTGAAATTGCATAAAACTGATTCACTGAGATTTGTTGTAGTTCACTGACCAAGGCCACCGATAGTCCACTTGGGACTTGTTGCCTAGTATGGAAAATAACATTTCATGGAGAAATACATAGCAGAAATTGTGAAGAATCAAGCAAAAGTCCAAATGTAAAGATAGATCTCCAAACTAATAGAAACACAGTTTATATTCAAGTTTATCATGACGTACTACAGAAGTCGCCAACATGTTTTCCACCACTTAGCATTATTTTC
Organism: Entelurus aequoreus; assembly: GCF_033978785.1. Lineage (NCBI taxonomy): Eukaryota > Metazoa > Chordata > Actinopteri > Syngnathiformes > Syngnathidae > Entelurus > Entelurus aequoreus. The sequence continues at coordinate 7,443,777 of NC_084755.1, forward strand.
ACGGTTCGGCTTTCCACATGCGGCAGCATGAAAAAGCAACTCAACATAACGCTGAAGTCATGGGAGCCCCGGGTGTGTTTCTTTGGTCCCCAGCACGTGGATGGGATATACTATATGCCAGCGAGCACCCCCAGGATGTAATAGATCTGTTTTTTCTGCTTTGGTCCACATACCGGTAGTTATAATACACTTTTCCACCACATGTGGCAGTAATGACAAAATAAAAGAAACAGATGAAGTCTGGCTAATGTCTTAGAGAAATTTCTTAAGTGCAAAAATGATGACTAAATGAAGCTGTATTTTCATCTGCACTTTACTTTTGACAGTTTAGTTAAGAAACATATTTAATATTAATTTAACTTTTAATGTTGATGTTGATGTATTAAAGGTTTGGGAAGTGAGGAGACACATTTTTGAAGTGGAATTCTTTCCCATTCTTGCTTGATGTACAGCTTAAGTTGTTCAACAGTCTCCCTTCTCATATTATAGCCTTCACACATTTTCAATGGGAGACAGGTCTGGACTACAGGCAGGCCAGTCTAGTACCTGCACTCTTTTACTATGAAGCCATGCTGTTGTAACACCTGGCTTGGCATTGTCTTGCTGAAATAAGCAGGGGCGTCCATGATAGCGTTGCTTGGATGGCAACATATGTTGCTTCAAAAGCTGTATGAAGTTAGTTAAAGTACCAATGATAGTCACACACCCACACCCACACTAGGTGTGGTGAAATTACCCTCTGTATTTGACCCATCCCCATGTTCACCCCCTGGGAGGTGAGGGGAGCAGTGAGCAGCAGCGGTGGCTGTGCTCGGGAATCATTTTGGTGATTCAACCCCCAATTCCAACCCTTGATGCTGAGTGCCAAGCAGGGAGGTAATGGCTCCCATTGTGGTTAGAGTGTCCGCCCTGAGATGGGTAGGTTGTGAGTTCAAACCCCAGCCGAGTCATACCAAAGACTATAAAAATGGAACCCATTACCTAGAGAAATTTCACCACACTTTGTGTGTGTGTGACTATCAGTGGTACTTTAATATCGTTGCTTATGTGCAGTGATTTCTCCACATTCTCTGAACCCTTTGATGATATTACGGAGCGTAGATGGTGAAATCCCTAAATTCCTTGCAATAGCTGCTTGAGAAATGTTGTTCTTAAACAATTTGCTCAGGCATTTGTTGACAAAGTGGTGACCCTCGCCCCGTCCTTGTTTGTGAATGACTGATGGAAGCTGCTTTTCAGAATCCCAATCAGAATAGCTTTATTGTCATTGTATGGAAACAACGAACTTGGACAGCAATCCAGCTCAGTGCTTTTAAAACAATCTACAGAAAATAGTCTTAAGACAACAAACAATAGTAACATTTACATTTAAAAACATAATAAAATATTTGTCCTTGCTTTGATGCTCTTCTAGCGCCTCCCTGAGGGCAAGAGTTCAAGCCAGTGGTGACCTGGGAGGGATGAGTCCCTGAGGATGCTGTTTGCTCTCCTGCTGCAGTGTCTCTTATACAGGTCCTCTAGAGATGTAAGAGGACATGCAGTGGTCCTCTGTAATGTATTTCTCTCTGCCAGCGTGCAGCTAGAAAACCACACGGAGGTCAGTATTGACTCAACGGACAGGAGCAGCTTATCAGCCACATCTATTTTCCTCAGCCTTCTCAGAAACTACAGTCTTTGCTGTCCTTTTTTCTGGAGTGCAGTGGTGTTGCTTTTCCAGGTCATGTTGCTTGAGATGTTCACGCCCAGGAACTTGCACTCTGAGACCCTTTCCACCTCTTCTCCCATGATGTAGATGGGCTCAGTGATTTTTTCCCCTGAAATCAACAATCAGCTCCTTGGTCTTTGTGGGGTTGAGAATGAGGTTGTTTTTGGCATAGCGGTCTGACAGTGCCTTCACCTCTTCTCTATAGTCAGTCTCCACCCCTTCTGTGATGAGCCCCACCACTGTAGTATCATCCGCAAATTCGATGATGGAATTGCTGGGATGGATGGGAATACAGTCATAGGTGTAAAGACTGAAAAGCAAGGGCTGAAAACACAACCCTGTGGGGCACCGGTGCTGACGCTGAGGGTTGAGGAAAGATGGTGTCCGACCTTCACTCTCTGAGGGCGGTCCGTTAGAAAGTCCTTGATCCAGTAGCAGTTCTGTTGATACAGGCCTAACTCCAGCAGCTTGGGAATCAGTCTGCTTGACAGAATACATTTTATACCCAATCATGGCACCCACCTGTTCCCAATTAGCCTGTTCACCTGTGGGATGTTCCAAATAAGTCTTTGAAGAGCATTCCTCAACTTTCTCACTCTTTTTTGCCACTCGTGCCAGCTTTTTTGTAACATGTTGCAGGCATCAAATTCCAAATGAGCTAATATTTGCAAAAAATAACAGAGTTTTCCATTTGGAACGTTAAGTATCTTGTCTTTGCAGTCTATTCAATTGAATATAAGTTGAAAAGGATTTGTTGTATTCTCTTTTTATTTACCATTTACACAACGTGACAACTTCACTGGTGTTGGGCTTTGTACTTATTGTATGTAAATGTATTTCTTCTAATCAGCCTGACCTAAGCCTAAAGTTTAATTGCTAAATGAATATAATATTTGTGATTAACACATGGGTTTATATCATTTGACAAGGCAGTAAACTGTAAGTAGGTTAGATTGTTGAATATGATAAAAATCAAGAGTAAGATTAGTCATTCGGTGTTAATATTGGAGTGGTCCCTCTGTAGTGGAAGAGTTGGGTCCTGAGGTCCAACAGGTTAAGAACCCTGCAGATGGAAATGAGCCTTTGGCTACAATCTGTCACATGAACATTGTATATGTTCATGAATGTGCATTAATGTACTATAAAAAATGGCGACTTCCTATCACGAGTTGTGATAAACATCTATAAACAAGTTTATTGATGTGTTTAGTGGGTCAGGCCAAAGTTAAGTTGCAGAAAATGTAGTCGTTTATAATTGAATTGTTGCTGTGCGGCTCGGTAGCAAATGCGTCACAGACCTGTACCGGTCCCCGGACCGGTGGTTGGGGACCACTGGCGTACCGTACACCCCATTGGAAGCAGAGCGGCATATCATGCACTGTTGGGACTATTTGAGCATAATCCTGCAAACATTCCAACATGTCTGAGTCCAATATGAAGTTGTCCATGAGTGTGAGAACATGGCCAGATGTTTGACCAATACGAAGTTGTCCATGAGTGTGAGAACATGGCCAGATGTTTGACCAATATGAAGTTGTCCATGAGTGTGAGAACATGGCCAGATGTTTGACCAATACGAAGTTGTCCATGAGTGTGAGAACATGGCCAGATGTTTGACCAATATGAAGTTGTCCATGAGTGTGAGAACATGGCCAGATGTTTGACCAATATGAAGTTGTCCATGAGTGTGAGAACATGGCCAGATGTTTGACCAATATGAAGTTGTCCATGAGTGTGAGAACATGGCCAGATGTTTGACCAATATGAAGTTGTCCATGAGTGTGAGAACATGGCCAGATGTTTGACCAATATGAAGTTGTCCATGAGTGTGAGAACATGGCCAGATGTTTGACCAATACGAAGTTGTCCATGAGTGTGAGAACATGGCCAGATGTTTGACCAATATGAAGTTGTCCATGAGTGTGAGAACATGGCCAGATGTTTGACCAATACGAAGTTGTCCATGAGTGTGAGAACATGGCCAGATGTTTGACCAATATGAAGTTGTCCATGAGTGTGAGAACATGGCCAGATGTTTGACCAATACGAAGTTGTCCATGAGTGTGAGAACATGGCCAGATGTTTGACCAATATGAAGTTGTCCATGAGTGTGAGAACATGGCCAGATGTTTGACCAATATGAAGTTGTCCATGAGTGTGAGAACATGGCCAGATGTTTGACCAATATGAAGTTGTCCATGAGTGTGAGAACATGGCCAGATGTTTGACCAATATGAAGTTGTCCATGAGTGTGAGAACATGGCCAGATGTTTGACCAATATGAAGTTGTCCATGAGTGTGAGAACATGGCCAGATGTTTGACCAATATGAAGTTGTCCATGAGTGTGAGAACATGGCCAGATGTTTGACCAATATGAAGTTGTCCATGAGTGTGAGAACATGGCCAGATGTTTGACCAATATGAAGTTGTCCATGAGTGTGAGAACATGGCCAGATGTTTGACCAATATGAAGTTGTCCATGAGTGTGAGAACATGGCCAGATGTTTGACCAATACGAAGTTGTCCATGAGTGTGAGAACATGGCCAGATGTTTGACCAATATGAAGTTGTCCATGAGTGTGAGAACATGGCCAGATGTTTGACCAATATGAAGTTGTCCATGAGTGTGAGAACATGGCCAGATGTTTGACCAATATGAAGTTGTCCATGAGTGTGAGAACATGGCCAGATGTTTGACCAATATGAAGTTGTCCATGAGTGTGAGAACATGGCCAGATGTTTGACCAATATGAAGTTGTCCATGAGTGTGAGAACATGGCCAGATGTTTGACCAATATGAAGTTGTCCATGAGTGTGAGAACATGGCCAGATGTTTGACCAATATGAAGTTGTCCATGAGTGTGAGAACATGGCCAGATGTTTGACCAATATGAAGTTGTCCATGAGTGTGAGAACATGGCCAGATGTTTGACCAATATGAAGTTGTCCATGAGTGTGAGAACATGGCCAGATGTTTGACCAATATGAAGTTGTCCATGAGTGTGAGAACATGGCCAGATGTTTGACCAATATGAAGTTGTCCATGAGTGTGAGAACATGGCCAGATGTTTGACCAATATGAAGTTGTCCATGAGTGTGAGAACATGGCCAGATGTTTGACCAATATGAAGTTGTCCATGAGTGTGAGAACATGGCCAGATGTTTGACCAATATGAAGTTGTCCATGAGTGTGAGAACATGGCCAGATGTTTGACCAATATGAAGTTGTCCATGAGTGTGAGAACATGGCCAGATGTTTGACCAATATGAAGTTGTCCATGAGTGTGAGAACATGGCCAGATGTTTGACCAATATGAAGTTGTCCATGAGTGTGAGAACATGGCCAGATGTTTGACCAATATGAAGTTGTCCATGAGTGTGAGAACATGGCCAGATGTTTGACCAATATGAAGTTGTCCATGAGTGTGAGAACATGGCCAGATGTTTGACCAATATGAAGTTGTCCATGAGTGTGAGAACATGGCCAGATGTTTGACCAATATGAAGTTGTCCATGAGTGTGAGAACATGGCCAGATGTTTGACCAATATGAAGTTGTCCATGAGTGTGAGAACATGGCCAGATGTTTGACCAATATGAAGTTGTCCATGAGTGTGAGAACATGGCCAGATGTTTGACCAATATGAAGTTGTCCATGAGTGTGAGAACATGGCCAGATGTTTGACCAATATGAAGTTGTCCATGAGTGTGAGAACATGGCCAGATGTTTGACCAATATGAAGTTGTCCATGAGTGTGAGAACATGGCCAGATGTTTGACCAATATGAAGTTGTCCATGAGTGTGAGAACATGGCCAGATGTTTGACCAATATGAAGTTGTCCATGAGTGTGAGAACATGGCCAGATGTTTGACCAATATGAAGTTGTCCATGAGTGTGAGAACATGGCCAGATGTTTGACCAATATGAAGTTGTCCATGAGTGTGAGAACATGGCCAGATGTTTGACCAATATGAAGTTGTCCATGAGTGTGAGAACATGGCCAGATGTTTGACCAATATGAAGTTGTCCATGAGTGTGAGAACATGGCCAGATGTTTGACCAATATGAAGTTGTCCATGAGTGTGAGAACATGGCCAGATGTTTGACCAATATGAAGTTGTCCATGAGTGTGAGAACATGGCCAGATGTTTGACCAATATGAAGTTGTCCATGAGTGTGAGAACATGGCCAGATGTTTGACCAATATGAAGTTGTCCATGAGTGTGAGAACATGGCCAGATGTTTGACCAATATGAAGTTGTCCATGAGTGTGAGAACATGGCCAGATGTTTGACCAATATGAAGTTGTCCATGAGTGTGAGAACATGGCCAGATGTTTGACCAATATGAAGTTGTCCATGAGTGTGAGAACATGGCCAGATGTTTGACCAATATGAAGTTGTCCATGAGTGTGAGAACATGGCCAGATGTTTGACCAATATGAAGTTGTCCATGAGTGTGAGAACATGGCCAGATGTTTGACCAATATGAAGTTGTCCATGAGTGTGAGAACATGGCCAGATGTTTGACCAATATGAAGTTGTCCATGAGTGTGAGAACATGGCCAGATGTTTGACCAATATGAAGTTGTCCATGAGTGTGAGAACATGGCCAGATGTTTGACCAATATGAAGTTGTCCATGAGTGTGAGAACATGGCCAGATGTTTGACCAATATGAAGTTGTCCATGAGTGTGAGAACATGGCCAGATGTTTGACCAATATGAAGTTGTCCATGAGTGTGAGAACATGGCCAGATGTTTGACCAATATGAAGTTGTCCATGAGTGTGAGAACATGGCCAGATGTTTGACCAATATGAAGTTGTCCATGAGTGTGAGAACATGGCCAGATGTTTGACCAATATGAAGTTGTCCATGAGTGTGAGAACATGGCCAGATGTTTGACCAATATGAAGTTGTCCATGAGTGTGAGAACATGGCCAGATGTTTGACCAATATGAAGTTGTCCATGAGTGTGAGAACATGGCCAGATGTTTGACCAATATGAAGTTGTCCATGAGTGTGAGAACATGGCCAGATGTTTGACCAATACGAAGTTGTCCATGAGTGTGAGAACATGGCCAGATGTTTGACCAATATGAAGTTGTCCATGAGTGTGAGAACATGGCCAGATGTTTGACCAATATGAAGTTGTCCATGAGTGTGAGAACATGGCCAGATGTTTGACCAATATGAAGTTGTCCATGAGTGTGAGAACATGGCCAGATGTTTGACCAATATGAAGTTGTCCATGAGTGTGAGAACATGGCCAGATGTTTGACCAATATGAAGTTGTCCATGAGTGTGAGAACATGGCCAGATGTTTGACCAATATGAAGTTGTCCATGAGTGTGAGAACATGGCCAGATGTTTGACCAATACGAAGTTGTCCATGAGTGTGAGAACATGGCCAGATGTTTGACCAATATGAAGTTGTCCATGAGTGTGAGAACATGGCCAGATG